>NC_136000.1:16466353-16756353 GCF_048128805.1 Centroberyx gerrardi | reverse complement strand
GACAGATGTACAAAAACCCCAAAAGCAATAGGCTATTTACTATCAATTTATTCTAGGTTACAACATGGAATACATGAAATATATACTACGCTCTACTGCAGCTACATAATCACACTCTTCACACTCTTAATACTGGATGACTTACTTGAGCGATTTTCTGTAGCTGAGAAGCCTGGACAAAAATAGACAGCAAAAACAAACCGTGAGAATCAAGCATAATTGTTTAACTATTACACAGAACGAGCAAACTGAAACCGCTGCACAATAAACAAATTAAACCAATAAACACGCTCTGCAGTGCAGTATTTATGTCCATGACAGTTAAATTGGGCCTCATTGAAGACAGCATCATGGTACTGCATGTTTAAGCAAGAAAGTTTAGGCGGGTTTTTTTTTTTTACCCGATCCACTGTGATTTCCTAACTCTGACAGACTGACTTTGATGTTTCACTCTGAAAGAATGTGCAAATGGGAGCAGAGTTGAATGAGGCAGCTGGGTATCACTGTGTGGCTGCCTTTTCTTTTCATGTCTGAAGACCAGCAGCTATGCAGATCGTCAGCTATAGATAAAACTGAAGATTTGTGCCCTCCAACACTGCTGAACCTTCCAAACAATTTAAAGATAGTGAGCGGGTAAACAAATTAGAAGGGTGTCAAGCAGAGGAGTGTCAGTATAGCTCTGCAGCCCCTGCCAGTGAGGCAGGGAGCCAACGAGCACACTGTAGGGAAACCACTGATGCTGCTGATGCATTCCAACTAGAGCAAAAACTGTGTGAACAGCACGTCATCCACACACTCCAACAAGGGCTTATCACAACAGCAGCAACAAACCACACAGATGGATGACTTAACGCAAGCATTTATGATGAACATGATGATGACACACAGGCTGATGGATGAAAGGATGGCTACAGCGCACAGCCAGATGAAACACACCAAAACATGGTACACACACAGACCAAACCCCAACTTACTGGATGACATATATCTCTTTCCGTCTAAAGAAGAAGGAAGAATACCTGGTGGGAGAGAGCGCTGAGTGAGAGAAAAGCAAAGCACAGGCAGCCCTGCATGGGCCGGTCAATGTATGTGTGTGTGTTAACACGCAAAGTGCAGGCATAGCAATGGTATCATAAGTTATTTGTAGCATTCATATGAGTGAAAAGGAGAGTTATTAACACTGTACATCATATACCTAGAGAGAGGGTGTTCATATTTGAAGGGTTTCACTCCCGAACGCTATATATCCATTTTGGAAAAAATTTGCCACTTGAAATTCACCAGCCAATATTTGAAAAACATAAATGATTCTGTCCTTTTTTTTCCTATTTTATAAGCAAATGTCTTAAGATGACTCCTAACTTCAATACTCGCCCATAATGTGCTTAACTTTCGTGCCAGCAGTCAATATGGGAGAGTGGGTGTCATTTTTTTTTTGAAATGGTGGATATGTCATTTTGGAATGAAACTCTTCATTTGCACATATTTACACAGTGTAAAGTTAAGGAACTCAGCCCAGTGTCCAAGGCAGTCACAGCAGAGCAGACAGGCAGAGGCACACACACTGTCCTAACCCCAGTCTGACTAAATTCACAAGACAGCTGGAGCAGCCGAATGCTGAGCGCAAACTACATGACTGCCAAAAACCTAAGATCTCCGTACTCCTCACATTCAACGACCTCCTTTCCCATAGTTTCTCATCTTGCCGATGTAGAGGCGCACACACTAAACAATATGGCACAGACATTAAAAGATTCTTCACTTGGATTTGCTCGAGAAGGACCTTTGTCTTGCCAGAACAAACACGACATGTGACTCCGTTTTTCACCTGATTGTGCAAAAATGGAGCTTGAGAGGGAAGAGCAGCCCGCAGCACTTGTGTGTGCGCTCAACGCTGAAAAAGAAAAAAGAGGGCTAGATGCCGAATTTGTAGGAGAGAACGGTTGTGGGGACGTGGGCAGCATGGACTGTCTGTTCTGCAGAGCTGGATCTAAATTATAAATGTGTTGTTTTGTAGTTTCCACCTCTTCTGCCTGGTTTCCTCATTGATTATTTCTACTCACTATTCTTCAAACTTGTCATTACATATCTCACACTACAAGAGCCTTGCTGATTTTGTGTTGACAGGTGCGCCGAATTGCCTCCGACATGGTGATTTTCTCTCAGATCGCAAAATCTTGTCGGGGATAGCTAAACCGGCCCTAAAGTCTTGTAGTGTGCGCCCAGCTTAAACCGCTGAGCACCTGTGTGTGATATTAGTGTTAAAGTAACTAACATGTGCGTTTGCATGACTGTATGTATGGCTTTGACACAGAAACATAGACTAACCGGTTGAGTTTCTCTTCTTTCAGCTCCAGGTCGGCCACAGCGATCAACTGGTCCAGTTTATACTTGGTCTCTATGATCTCTGCCTCTCTGGGTGAATAAGTCCCGCCCTCTTTCTTACGTTGATGGATCCTGACATTTGATGAGGAGCATGTCAATCAAAACACATTTTCTCATGGTTGTAACGGTGGGAATAACCTTTAAGAGATGGTCTTTGTACTGTAAATTGAGATTGGTGCAGGGGTTTGGTAAATACGTGAATGATGGCGGTCTTACTTGACTGAGGCATAGATGATCATGATGAGTAACGCAGCCAAGGAGACGGAGAGGACCACACCCAGAATGATCTGCTCATCTCTGGTCAACAACCCGTCCACTGCAGAGAGGGAGAGGAAAGAGAAAGATGTTACCTTCCTTAGAGTACAGCAAGTGGTGACATCACCTGGCATCACCTAAGATCAGCCAATAACAGATGGCAATTTTTACACAGATGTGGGTTTGGGGTTTAGTTACTCTTTAATTTGGAGTAGAGATAGACAGGGATGGACGGATTTACCTGCAGTTTTGACATTATCAGAATACTCAGAGTCTGTATACTGGCCCTGGATGTTGGTGGCTCTGAACTTAAACCTGGTGAATATTGAACAACAGTCGGGGCAATGTCAGTACTGCATTTTTACAACACTCACACATACACAGTGTTGGTTTTAATCGGTTTGTGTGTGTGTGTGTGTGTGTTTGTGTGTGTGTGAGTGTGTGTGGTGTACTCACACATAGTCAGTGCTAGGCTTCAGAGGTCCGTTGCAGAACTTGTCAGTGTCGTCCTCTTCCATACAATGATCATTCTCTCCGATCACATACGTTTCTGCAGTGGGGTCATTGCGCCTCACCAGCGAGAGGCCATCTCCAGACACACGACGACCGTCTCTGATGAAGTTGCGTGCGTCCGTGTGTGTGTCTCTGTCCTTCAAACACAGCGGGTTAGGGAACCCCTCGTCGGTCAGGTAAGGGGCGGGACGATGAAAGTAAGCGTGCTTCCAATCAGTCAGGTTCTTCCCGTCCTTTACTGTGACAGGAAGGAAGTTAGAGCGGGAATGAGCCACAGGGTTCAAGTTTCTGCTGACATTACGCTCCTTGGTTTTTGCTTAATTTTGCTCTTTTGTGCGCTTAGGCAAGATTCTAGTTGAGGTTTAAAATGTAAGTCTTGTTCACCTGACTTTAACGGCCTATACTGGTACAATCTTAAAAAGGATGTGTCATTTTTAACACATCTGTGTGTCTTCTTTGGAACAACACACACATATGTTAATAACAACACATGCTGTGTTAAAATGTATTGTCATTAACATATGCTGTGTTGAAAAGTAACACAAGTGTGTTCTGACCCAAAGAAGACACACAGATATGTTAAAAATGACACACCCTTTTTAAGTGTGTGGCCAAAAAGGTTCAAATAAAAGTGATGGTTGTTAATGTTTATGTGGAGTCATACCCCCTGACTCGGCCACGATGACCTGAATGTTTCTGATTGGTCCATTTTCGTCGCTATAGAAACAGGCAGGCATGCGGACGGTGATGCTCCTGTGGGTTACCATGGCAACTTCTCCACGGCCCAGCACTGCCTGGGGTCTTTGGGTTGGCTTGGCCGGGGCTGGAACACACGCACGTGTGAACACAGGGGAACACACACACACAAAAACACACATACACACACACACACACACACACAGACAGAGGTTGTGTGGAGTTATGTGTGATGAGGTGGTTTTAGTGCTGTCAAATTTATACAACATGACAAACAGGCTGCTGCTCTGAACAGTCACAGTAAAACTGCACCTCCCAAAGATCAACACAGGTCTAACAATATTACTGCGGTACAATTGCAGTGTCAGTGTGGGAACAACTCAGGTATCTAGGCTTGCATATTGTTGTACTGTGCAATAAAACTGTGCAGCAGCAATCCTCCATCTTGCATCTATCCTGCGCTGCTACAGCAGAAAAGGAGAAACACTTCACCAGCAGTGCAGTGCGCACACAAAAAGTGGGACTTCTACAATGGCTACATACAGTATGTCGGCAGGGTAGATGTACCTTTTATCCCTGTTGCTATTTGGACTTCTGGGCTGAGCGGGCTTTTACCAGCCCCATTCTCTGCTGCAATCTAGAAACAGACAGACAGAAAGAAGAAAGGCAGCAGAGTGATAAAGAAACAGAGAGAGGGATGAATGATAGAATATGGCAGTCTGAACTGGTCAAGGTCATATGAGTTGTGGAGTGCTGGAGGGACTGAGTGGAGCTGTGGAGCTGTTCTGCTGTCAGAGCTGCTGACGGCTGTAGGTGTGTGACCAATGAGAGTGCATATGAATGTGTGTGACCCTGTGTGTGTAATACGTTTGCTCCTCACCCGTATACTGTAGCTGTGTCCTCCCTTTAGGCCATCTATGAAAGCGGTCAGCGTGCCATTCTGTTTTTGGATGATATTAAGATTGACGGTCATGAACAGCTTGTCTTGTTGGTAGATGTGCGCTGAGTAGGCACTGATGTTTCCATTGGGTTCCTCTGGGGGGGTGAAGGTCACCATCACACGGGTCACCACCTCTGGGAAAACTGCCAGGGTCACGTTCTTTGGTGGGTCTTTGGGCACTGAGGGACAGAGTACCAAAGGATAATGGGGACTAAGGCAGAAGGAGAGGTCGTATTTACAGGTGGGCATCAGGAGAGTCGTTGTCATAGGCGCTAGAAGATTTAAACCACCACATACCCTCCTCCAGGGTTCGGATGAGGGTGGGATTACTGGCCTTCCCGTCCCTGGCAGCGTCCTCCAGTGGACCGGTGAAGGCGATGACGGTCACAGAGTAGAGGGTGAAGGCCGTCAGGTTGCTCATGACGACATCCTTCCGCTCCCCTGGAGCCCGGATCATCGACTGGTTCAAACCTGCATCATCCAACTGACGGATGGAGTAATTTAAGGTCTTCTGCATTTTGCTACATCATATCTTAACCTCCTTGAAGCGCTACTATGACAAGAGGCACTTCAGCTGGCTAATGTCCTGCCATAATCACCATGACCAGTTATGTAACTAATGACCTATAATTAGGTCATTAGTTAAACGAATTAATGCATTAATCAGCAAATGTTTCTATGTCAACATACTTGTCTTCACATAACACATGGATGGTATTACTATTAATTCTGTATCATAAAGCATTAAGGAGTTATAGCAGCTTCAAGAAAATCAAGGCGCTCCAAAATCTAATCTCAGACTATCGCATCAAACTGTGCTTTTTGTTTCATTGGCGGCATGTATATATTTTAGTCCTCATGCTACTCACTGAGATGATATGCACTAGATAGGAAGTCGGTCCAGAGAGGACAGCGGGAGCGTCCCATTGGATACGAAGGCTGTTGGACTTGGGTGTCACCTTTAGGCCACGTGGAGGGGCATCAGGGTCTGAGGGGAGACACAGGTATAACTGCACACACTGCCTATGAGATGCTCTTAAAGGAAACAATGGTTCATATTCTCATCTGACATATTTGTGTCTAACTAGCTGAATATCTGCAAAAAGAAACTTTACTTTAAAAAATATGGGTTCTTAATAGTTTTTCTTCCAGATAATGGATAAGCACGCTGTATAGCCCTCTCCGGACGGCATTAGTGTTACCAAGGGAAGTCAGTTATTTGATTTTGCCCATGCACATCAGTAGTTTTATCCAGTCATCCAGATGGTGAAACAATTCACTGGGGACCATGGTAATCCAGGGACACGCCCGTGTGAATGTGTCACACAGCGTCACCCACAGTACAGAACTTCAAATGGCTCCATATCGTTGTAAGAGTGATGCTATTCTACCCTGCCACTAGTTACATGGCCCTTGTAATGCAGATACCAGGTGTGCAAGCCGGCAATTGCATGACACACCAGATGTCAATTTGGATGGGATTAAAATTAACCTAGGATAAAATACAATAGTTAATTTCAGACAAAATTCTTACTGAGGTAGTTAGAGAAAAATCACTGACATGTTTCTTTTGGATGGGATAAAATTCAAATCCTGAGGTAAAAATTACCAATCCCCAGACCCACCCCTGGTAATACTAAGGCCGTCCGAAAAGGGTTTGTGACTGTGATGTTCTTACTCCCAGCCAGGGTGCGTGTATAGATCCAGGGTGTGTGTTCCCCTACTCCAGCGTTGGTTTCAGCTGCCAGTCTGAAGCGGTAGTATCTGTATTTAGCCAGCGACGGGAGCGTGAAGCTGCGGTTCCCCTCAGAGCCGTCCGAAACATTCACCAACACCACGCCTTCAGAGTCCACGCAGTCCGGGGCCAGCTCCTGCTCTGGGGCCGGCTCTGCAGCAGTGGGGATGTCCGGTTCACAGTCAGTTGAAAGCAGCTGCACAATGATGTGGTAGTTTTTCAGCAAGCCTGGACTGGAGAGCGGTGGAGTCCAGTGAAGTGTCACGCTATCGATTGTGACCTGAGATATGTTTAGGGAGCGAGGGACACCTGGGACTTCAAAAGGGAGACAGAGGGGATTGAAACAGAGTGAGTATTCATTTCTGTGTGTCATCCTATCAAATCCAATGCAAATCATAGGACACTGGGATACAGTGTTGACATAGTAAGCTGTGCCTGATTCAGAACATGCAAAATGATACACAATGCATAGGATGGGCTACCTGATTCAGGATGAGTGGCAGCAGTACAGTTAATTTGGTCTCCTGGTCCTGCAGAGTTGACTGCGGTCACAGTGAGCGTGTACTCCTGGTCCGCTGACAGCCCGGTCACTGTGTACTCTGGCGTGTGAGCCATGTGTGTGTGATTTTGTACGTCTGATTCCACTAGAATCTGATAAAAAGTGATCTGTCCATTGGGGTTGGCTGGAAGGTCCCAGGACATCTGAATTGAATCCCAGCTCACTCCAGAGCAAGATAGATTCCCCACCGCATCGGACACTGGAGACAGATAGAGAAGAATATATGAGAGAGAGAGAGAGAGAGAGAGAGAGAGAGAGAGAGAGAGAGAGAGAGAGAGAGAGAGAGAAAGAGAGAGAGAGAGAGAGATAGAGAGAGCATGTGCAAATGTGCGAACTGCAGACATCTGCAACTCTGCCAATCTGTCAATAACCATCCTGGTACAAATTTTCTTTTGGCTATTATGATGAAACATATCAGCTATATTTTATCTCATTTATTTAATTTATATAATTTTTATTTAGAATCATTACTAGCTTTTCAGATTTTGTTCTGCTGTAACGAGGCATTGTTCCCCTCAGGGATCAGTCTGTTCATCTCAGTTCATCTTATCCTATACAAATGTTAATTCTGATGACTGATGAATTTTGAGAGAGCAGGAGCCGAGGACTATGAGTAGAAGCCTAAATCAGCGTTAGGCAGCCTGTGTGCGGACAGTATGTACCTGACTCGTTGGTAGTGAAGGTAACAGGCCTGCTGAACTCGTCCCCATGGCCCACTCTGGTGTAACTGTAAACACTGATCTCATAGGAGCTATGGGGCCTGAAGCCTGATAGATGCGCTGTGGTCGACGGACCAGAAGAATTCTACACACACACACACACAAAAAAAATGGTACATACATCTAAGCATGGAGATTAAATCATGCAATCAAGAAAAAAATAAACCATGAAATGTGATTACTGGCGTAGATAATGTCTTACTCTATCAGGGTCTGCATGTGGCACATGTGTGTATGTGTTTGTATGAAGGCATAATGTTACTGCTGAGTGGTATTTGGAGTGTGAAATTAGAGGTAGCTTGTGTGTGACAGTGTGTATTGTTATCAAGTGCTTTCTGGTGTGTGTGTGTGTGTGTCTGTGTGTGTGTGTGTGTGTGTGTGTTGTTGTTGTTGGAGGAGTAGCATTTGGTGTGTGAAATTAGTGGTACCTGGTGTGTGACGGTGTGTGTGATGAGCTCGCGGATCCTAAAGCCGTAGTGTGTAACTACTCCATTGGGCTCCAGAGAAGGCTCCCAGCTCAGCCACACAGAGAAGGCTGTGTGGTTGTATATAGTCAGGTTGCGGGGAGGGGACATGGGGCCTGAAACACAGTCAGTCAGATCGATATTGACTAGCATGAAGAGTCAGGGATGATGAATGAGATCAGGTTACGGGGATTTTTTTTTTACTACTTTTTCACATTCTCAGTCTCATCTCAGTCTCATCATCGACAGTGTCTTCATCAAAAGCAATGTTAGGGTCATAATTTAAAATGTACATGCTTGGTGACATAAAGTTTCTATCAATAATCTCTAAAACGACTGAGTGGGACTGCACTTTACCACAGAAAACATGAATCAAGGTGCCTGTACTTGTCTTACATTTAAAGCAGTACATAAAGAAGTATTGGGGAAAATCTTCTGGAGGCGGACAGGGGTAAGTTACGTTCTGTGAATTAACTGGAAATTTTGTTCATGTACATTGACGGAAGTACATTTAGGGAAAAACATTTTCACATATGGAAAGCAAATCCTCCTCATTGAAACTTTGCTTAATGTCTCGCTCCTATAACAGTGTCAGAGTGATTGATAATGCTGCATACAAATCTGAGATCTTGCCCCAGAGGCTTCCAGGCGACAGGAAAAGCTTCTCAATCTCCGTAGCTTTAAAACCTATTTTACCATGGCGGTGACTTAGTTGTAGAAACGTAAAGAAGTTCAAATCAGCTGTAATCTGCTCAAAAATGTTCAAAGTCTTTTCTGTAAATAAATATGTCATATCCACTATCCCCTTTGACATCCAGTCTTGAAGTCCGATGCTCCTAATTTCTAAGGGGCAATCGGGGTTGAGAGCTATTAGTAGACCATACTGATATGTTCTTCAATAAATTCCTTACATCTTTCCAGGCCAAAAGTGTACTATGAGTAACAAAATGATCAAAGGCAGCCCCTTTTAGATATTATGAATGAATCCCTAAGATTTAAGCAATCTTGGGTGACGTGTGAAAGATTTAATACCAACCCATAATGATTCACATCTATCAAGAAACCAGCTAATCGTGTGTGTTATATCTGAGCAGTCCAATAGTAAAACTGCAAATTGAGTAATGATGCCCGCACCCAGATTTTTTGGCTTGGTAAGCTTAGAGAATTTTATTCAGAGCCGCTTGTTGTTCCCTATACCTATAGATAACTGTTTTTTTTAAAGAAAGAGCCCATCAGGTAACAAGAGAGACTTTGAAACAGATAACAGAGTCGAGGCAGCATGTTCATTCTCATGACATAATTAGTTCATTCTTATGACATACTATTTAAGATCAGGGGCAATGATTATGCTGTGATATCTAAAGCCAGTGATAGCTATCTGACATGACAAGGGGACACCAATTTTAGGTTGGGGGGTTACAGGGATTTTAACCCAGCGAGTGCTTTAAAACTGACCTGCTTCATCAGTGTGTAGCAGCAGCAGGAGGGCAGGCCCTGTGCCCTTACGCGTTGCAGCGGTGATACTGAGGTTGTAAGGTGTGTATGGAAGTAGGTTGGTGAGGGTGATCGAGGTGTTGGAGGTGTAGGAGGTGTTGGAGGCATGGGAGGAGTTGGAGCCTGTGGGGCCAGACAGCGTGAGGGCGTACTCTGTTATCTCCCCGTTGGCCTCCAGGGGGCGCTGCCAGACCACAGCGATAGAGGAGGACGACAGGTTCCTGGTGGACACCACCAGCGGAGCAGAACTAGGGACTAAAGACGCACACACACACACACACACACACACACACACACACACATCAGTGACAGACAGCGAACTCACAACAAACAGATGTCTACAGTCAGGCTGGGAGATTTGTTGACTTTTTAGAGCCCTTCTCCATAAGTGTATGTTTGTGCTGGTGGGTGATCATAAACTCACTGTCGTCATCTGTTCTCAGGTGCATCGTGCTGGTATGGTTGTGGGCGGCACCAGCACCAGTTGCCGGGGTAACAGTGAGAACATAGTGGAAATACTTCCTGAGTTTGGTGAAGAGGAGGACATTGTCGGTTGTGCTCTTGCTGATGGTGGTGTTGGCAGCCGGAGGCCCAGTGTTGGGGGGGATGCCGGCCTCCTGCAAGGTGAGCAGGTAGAAGGGACGACCATTTGGCTCCAGAGGAGGGTCCCAGCTGAAGACGATGAACGTGGAGCTTAAGATTTTAACAGTCAGGTTGTGGACCCCGTCATTGGGCACTGATGAGAGAGAGGAAGGTGGAACAGTGTTACTATTACTATCTGCCACTGACAATTCTGCTTGAAAACTGTGAGCGTTTGGATTTGGCTTTATAGTGCAAGCCAGTAAATGAGGCCATCAATCAACCATACACACTCTGACACTTGAGGGAAAATGAACAGCGCACCAGCCATCATCATAATCATCATAATCAGTATCATCATTTGTCACAAGCAGCACATCAAGTAGGCTAGCAAGATATGGAGTGACAATTCTATAGCATCACAGAAAACCCAGCATAGTGTAATAGAACAGTAGACAGTCGGAGAAACAAAATCCTATAAAGTCACCAGCCCATTCAAAGAAACACAGAGACATTTAGGAGGGGAAACTCGGAACACCAAAAACCTTTGGACTGAAAGAGGTTGAGCAGAAAATACTCATCCTGACACACCCACGTTTAGCGCTCATCCTCTCAGCCCCTCCGCTAGTCACTCAGTCTGACCAGGTGTGCAGAGAGGGCACTAAGCATCATGGTACACAGAGTAGAAAGGGGAGTGTAGATAAGGGGGAAAGGGGAGATGACACTTGAGAGGCCCATAAGATGGATGAGTGGATGAAAGGGGCCAGGTGTGTGTGTGGGGGTCTGAGCCCAGGGCAGTGTGCCCCTGCTGGGCTTGGCTGTGCGGGAGAGGCAGGGGGCTCTGGAGGTCCGGTGCTTGGCTGAGAGTGGAGTGGCTAGAGCACAGGCAGAGATACAGAGTCAGTATAAGCAGTAATCATTCAGAGACAGAGAATACTTAAGCAAAATGTAAACAACATACTGTATATATATGTATGTGCCAAAGTTTATGGAGGCTGTCTACACCATTTTTACCAAAATCACATAAAAACAAAGAGATCAGTTTGATGCACCGTAAAACCTCTTGCATCGAATAAGATTAAAAAGACTAATTATAACTAAACACTATATGCAAATGCTGGTTTCCACAGAACCAAGATAAACCTAATCTGTTTCAGACTTGTGCTGGTTCTGTCAGCATGAACTTTCCTTGGAGGAGGGCAGAAAACACTTCTTTTCTTTTTGTCATGAAATCATAAACGTTTCTGTACCCTCTTTCTTTCTTCACTGTGTCTAATCCCTCGCAACTTTCTTCTTGCTCAGTAAAAGGAAACACAAACTGGTTGTCTCCAAGGCACAGGGACTCAGGAAGACAACAATAGAGCCAGTTTGCTAGACTGACAGTTATCTCCTTTCACTAACAGGTGGAAAGTGATATCTTCAATCGCAGAGTTTTTATGTAATTTTATGGAGCTGAAGAGTTTGGAAAAAAGTGTGCAGACTTGCCCCCAGTGAGACTGCCAGTTAGTGTACGTAACACCTGTCTGGTCTCATGTATGTATATTCACTTTATGTAATATGTATTGGTGTATGTGTGCCTGTGTGTGTGTGTGTGTGTGTGTGTGTGTGTCTGACTGACCATCCTCAGGTGTGATCAGGGTTAGGGGCTCGCTCCACACCCCTCCGTCCCCCTGTAAAGTGCTGGAGGTCATCCACAGGGTGTAGTTGGTGCCCCCAATCAGCCCAGTCAGAGTGTAGGAGAAGGCCGAGTCAGGAGAGGCGGGGGCAGGTAAAGTAGAAACCGGTAACCTCTACGGAGGAAGAGAGGGTGTACTTTCACACATCATTGCAAGGCGCTCTGGTTAACGGCATCAGCTAAACGCCTAAAATGTGTGCTGTACATTCTGTATAGTCTCACCTGCTCAGCGACAGTGATATTGTCAGAGTAGTAGATGGTGTAGTATAAAATGATTCCATTGGGTTCAGTGGGTGGATACCACAGCAAGGTGACAGAGGAGGTGGTCATATTCACAAAAGACACATTCTGTGGCGCGTCGAACGGCTCTGAAGGGCAGGGAGCACAGACACAAAGGACAAAAAGACATCTATTCAGGACCTGCGAAAAACTGGCAGGTCCACACACATCCATGGCAAGGGAATATGTTCTATGTGACATAAAAACAAACATTTATCCGGCACCTGCATCAGTGGTAGTAAAGCTGATAAATATCATGACTCCTCCATCTCCCAGTTTGGTCCAGCTGGACACAGAGGCATTGTAGCGACTCTCTGAGTCCACATTGACCACCACTGAAGTCTCTGTCACATTCTGCCACACATCCCCCGTCTCG
The DNA here is from genome assembly GCF_048128805.1 of Centroberyx gerrardi. NCBI lineage: Eukaryota > Metazoa > Chordata > Actinopteri > Beryciformes > Berycidae > Centroberyx > Centroberyx gerrardi. The sequence continues at coordinate 16,743,684 of NC_136000.1, read as the reverse complement.
TTCCTAACACAGAGAGCAACCGTTCATGCTGCATGGTGTTCTATAGTCTTGGAAATAGTGAATGTTTAGCATGCCTGTTTTCTTAGGATTATTAAACAGTCAAAGAGAGACAGAGGGGGGATGGATTTATAACTCACCAAACTCTGACAACGTAGTAGAGTATGTCTGAATTGGCTTCACGTGGCGGTTTCCATGACAACTCTACCTCGTAGTCTGACAACTTCTTGGCATGGAGGAACTGAGGGGGTGTGTCTGGGGCTGAGATGTGGGAGAAACACTTCGCAATTGATATAAAACAAACATTGATATGGCTTGCCAATACAGAAACTGTATTGGTACGTGACGGTGCTAGGTTTTTGAAAAAAGAATCCTGTCAAGTTTGCGTTGCGTAAATCAGGAACTGATAAAGCCATCAGAAACATGTCAGAGAGAAACAGAATTTAGACCTGAAATGGAAAAAAATGGTTAGTTGTAACGATTCCCTTGTTTGTACTTCTCAGGCCGGACAGGAGGAACGTCTCACGTGGGATCAGGTACCTGTGATTTAACACCATTAGCATTTGCTGGAACAGAAAGACGTAACTGAAGAGGATAAGACCTAAGTAAAGTTAGATTCAATCAGATGCCCTTCAAAGTTGATGGTCAATCATGACGCAATCTGAGCGGCCACCTGAAACACTGAAAACAAACCCTCCCTCTCCCTCTTCCCTTGCCCCGCCCCCCTCACCATCCTCCAGCGTGGTGATGTTGAGCGGCTCGCTGCTGTAGTTGCCCGGCCCGACACGTGTGTGCGCCTGCACCATGATGCGGTAGCGTGCGTACTTCTTCAGATGTGTGATGTGGATGAAGTTGGACGGGGAGGTGAGGCTGAGGTAGTGAGTGGAGTTCCAAAGCTCCAGGCTGTAGTGGATAATGACCCCGTTAGGCACCAATGGGGGCTGCCACGTCACGTTCACCTCGCTGGGACTGACCGACTCATAGGAGAGGTCATACGGAGGACTGCCTGGGACTGGAGAGGAGGCGGAACACAAGGTTTACTCAGATTTGAACAGTAGATATTGGTAATATCTGTCCACATTTGTGTATTTGTGTGCGTGGGTGCATCTATGAACATACCATCCTCTCCAGACAGCATGAGTAAAGTGTCTGAAGTTTGATTGCCATGCCCATAACGCGTGAACGCCCTGACAGACACGTTGTAATAGGAGAACGGCTTCAGGCTGGACAGAGTTACTCTGGGAGAGGAACTGTTCACCACAGCAGAATAGGACTGGTTCTCATACAGGACCTCGTATTGTCGGATCACCCCATTGGCTTTCTCTGGTGGAGACCAGGTCAGTGTGGCAGTGGAGGGCCTGGTCTCTACCACAGTGAGGTTCTCAGGGGGCGAGTCAGGCTCTGTGAGGGAAAGGAGGACAGTGAGAATGACGGGGGACTGGAGGGAGTGCGGATCACATAGTTGATTTGCCTGCTGTGTTTGTGCATGTGTGCAGTTTGTGTTTAGCACTTACCGTCTTCTGAGGTGAAAACAAAGATGTCATCTTCGTCAGACAGAGAGCTCTCTCCTACAGCTGTAGATGCAGCCACACGTAGCTTATAACCAGTATACTTGTCCAAGTCTGCAACAAGAGAAAAAACAGACATTTAGCAATAGACATATATTATAATGATTGCACAGAATTGCACAGACAGAGTGAGTGAGTGAATGAGTGAGTGAGTGCAGAGAAAGTGTACTCTACCGGTCAGCAATATGCTGGTATTGTAGGCAATCCTCTGCAGGGCCTGATTACTATGGAGCTTGAGGCCATAGACAGTGTAATGTGTGATCCATCCATTGGGGTTGAGAGGTGGGATCCAGCTCAACAGTATGGAAGTTGAGCTAATGTTCTGATAGGATACATCCAGCACCGAGCTAGGGACTAAACAGTACAATATTAGCATCAGAGGTGACATCAAAAATCTGAAAAAACAACACAAGTTTGAGATAAAAAGACACATCTGAACCCTCAAGAACTATTTCAGTTCTATTTAAAGACTATTGTAATGCCTCTAGAGTATTATATTTTTTGTTGATCGTTAATGTTTACTGCAAGTGTTAACTGACCACCCACCCTGTTCCCTCGTCTTCTCGGTGATGTTTGTGGCAGGGCCCGCTCCCACAGCGGTGGAAGCGGTGACCTTAAAGGTGTACTCAGTGAAGGGATTCAGATCTGACACCAGGTAAGACAGCTCCTCAGACCGAACATCCACCACCTCCTCTCTCACCGTCACACCTGCAGCATGCACGCAGACACAGATACACACACACACACACACACACACACACACAGAGGATTTATAAGCACTTTAACAGTTCAATTCTCTTCTGAGTCCTTGTATCAAGCAAAGCGAAGGCTGTTGAAAGTGTAGAGAAGCAGTGTTTACGGTTAGTGCTCTACCTCCTGTAGTACCAGAGACTGCTGCCGTGCGAGTTGAGAAGTGCCCTGTAATTGCAACATCACGGGTAGATGGGTGGGGCTGGCCAGGGGTCAGGGTCAGGGGGTCAGGATCAGAGGTCATATCCATGGTCTGTGATTGGTGTGTCAGCCAGGGCAGGGGCGTGGCAGGTGGCACAGAAGTGAGAGAGAGAGCAGAGGTCCCTGAGACCGCAGGTTCAGAGGTTAGAGTGGGTGCGGTGTGAAGGTCCGGACCAGAGGCCTTACTGGTCAGACCGGTCCCAGTGGTGCTGGGAGTCTCAGTGGCCGTGGGGTCAACAGTAGGACTATGGTCCGGATTGAGTTGAGCGTCAGTGTTCGTGCTGGAGTCAGAACTGGTGGGGCCAGAGTGTGTGAGGCTGGAAGCAGTTATGCTGGTGAGCAGTGTGCGGTCAGAAATGGTGGCGGTGAATGCCGGTGGAGAGGTGGTCTGGCTGAGCTCAGCTGATCTCTTACGGCGGTCTGAGCGGTCAGAGAGTTCAGGAGGAAACGTACCGTCTTCATACAAACCAGTCGTATTCAGATCCTGATGGGAGGAAAAATACATTCATATGAGCAACAACAGTAGGTAAGCATGCACATTCGCAATCGAATTTGATGCGATTGATTCTCCAGAACAGGCTCAGGCTTTGAGAATGAATTTTTTTCAACAGTACTGAGCTGTGACGGGACAAATATATGGTACATACGGTAGCTATATAAAGTTAGATTTCAGACACTAAAACCTGGCCTACCGCTTCTCCAGTGAGGGTGATGTCCTGCTGCAGTGTGTCCCCAGCCAGGACCTGCAGTCTGTACTGGGTGATCATACCATTGGGCTGGGCAGGGCTTTTCCAACTCACACGGATAGAAACCGAGTCCTCAGCTATTGCCCTCAGTTCCTGCACTGCACTGGGCGCTACACACACACACACACACACACACACACACACACACACACACACACAATGTACATTATGCAAAGCATGTGTAGCATTGTAGTCATGTTTCTTTACAGTCTGAATGGCCTTCATCTGAATGTAAAAAGGGATGTGTGGTATATTTGTTTGTAGGCATCGTCCTTACCTTCGGCAGGTGTGACTACATCAGTCTGCACCTCTGGGCCCACTTCACCAGCAGATTTGGCTCGGACTGCCACTGTGTACTTTGTGTAGGGGTTCAAATCAGTAATGACAAACTGCATGTCTGTTGTGCTGTGCTCATACATATATCCTAGGCAAAAAAGAAATGGAAAATTGAGAGTAATATGGTGAATTTAGTGTGTGTGTGTGTGTGTGTGTGTGTGTGTGTGTGTGTGTGAGTGTGTGCCTGGATGAATATTAAATAACCTGTAGGTCCATAGAGGTAGATGACGTAAGTGAATCTTCCTGTGATGATGGTGGGAGGTTCCCAGGACATGGAGATGGACTTAGATGTCATATTCCATACAGTGAGGTTTTGTGGAGGGTCCTCTGGTGCTGCAGCACACACATGAACAGACACACACACACAGACACACACACACACACACAGAGGATTTTTTTCCACATATGCTGATAACCTTCAGGTTCTCATATTTATTGCTCTACCATAGATACTGTGGTACCAAGTCTGTTCACTATAAATGTTACTGAACCACTGCTGTTGTAGCACATAGATTTATTTTTAAAACCTTGACCAAAATCAACCACACTGTAAAACCTCATAGTGCAATTTAATGAAATCAACTCATCTACCATTAACGTATTTGTGCCAGTTATGAGCTTCATGACTTATAATCATGAGTTCACGTCCTGTGACTTAAAATTATAAGTTGAAAGAGCACCTTATGAAGCATTCACTTAGAGGATGGAGCATTCATTTAGGACATGTTATGTATGTATCTTAGGTGAATCATAGGTCAATTTCTGATTAAAAAAAGAAAAACATGATCAAATTTAGTATCTACAGATTTTGGAAATTCAATAAGGTTAAGCAGACATTCTCTATTACACATGGCAAGTAGTATCCACTTCAAGCACGTGTATTGCAGCTGCATACTTAATGACAAACAAACAAGAGCAACAAAAAACCTCCGCACTAGTGAAACAATAAATAACACTGAGATGCAATCAATTAATAATAATAGTAATCAATTAATGTAATCAACTTGTAAACACTAATCAGCATGACTAGACATTTGTTGATTGAACTTATTGTCTTAAGTTCACACAGTTAGTTTTTCTACATTATAACAACTAATGATCTTTGACCTAACTATTCAGTACTTTTTCAGTCAACTCACAATTTTAAGGCAGCCAGGAAACTTATATTTTTAAGTTGAAGTGCCTTAATATTGTTTGCAGTGCAAAAGCGACGGCATTGTTTCCCTACATTTCTACATGCAGTTTATGTACCTGATTCTGGCATGCGGACCATAGTGGAACCGATCTGGCCCTCTCCATCGGAGGTGAAGGCAGACACTTCGAAGAGGTAGGCTGAGTAAGGCCGTAGCTGATCAACTCCTACTGATATGGGAACACTCCAGGAGGCTGCAGGGGGCACGGCGGAGATGGTGATGGGGGGAGAAGATGCCGTTACCTCCGAGGGACTGGGCGTCCCGCGGGACAAGATATCTGCTGCGTCCTAAACACATACACAAATCAGAACCATGTAGGACAAACACAGAGGGAAAAGTAAATGCACAGAAATTCACGTTTTAAGCCTTCTATACAGTAAAGGTGTTCGGTGTAGTAATATCACAATAATAATATATATTATTATTATTATTATATATACAGAGAACATTTCACAACAACAGTTCAGTCAAGAAGAGGGAGGCAGAGAAGTTTTAGAGAGAGTATAATACATTGCAGTGTGGTAGCGCTACAGTCATGATGTCCTCAGCGTTGATCTCCAGCATGCGGACCGTCTGTCCCGTACGGGCGTGTTTAGCTTTGACCGCAAACTTAGTGATGAGGCCATTGATGCGGCGCGGGAGGAACCAGGTGAGCACTACAAAGGTGTGGTTCTGAGCAAAAGCTGTCAGGTTCGTTACCAGGCCAGGAGCTGGAGGATTGCGTGGAACACACACACGTACAGACACAAACACACACACAAACACACACTATTATATTTTAGAATTTGAGATAAAAATGCATGAGGATGTGTGTGTGCATTTCCATGGATACCCACGGGCCTCAGCAGTCTTGATGTATAGAGGTTTGCTGTATGCTCCAGTGCCAGCTTGAGTTTCTGCTGCTACCTGGAGAGAGACAGCGAGAGAGAGAGAGAGAGAGAGAGAGAGAGAGAGAGAGAGAGAGAGAGAGAGAGAGAGAGAGAGGCACGGGTTGGTAGGTATTACTTTTAATGATTTATTCATGTCCAGTTCAATAGGGCAGTCATCAGATCTAGATTAAGTGCTAATCTCAGGTAGTGATCAGAACTGCAATCACCTGCAACAGTGTGCTGTTGCAGGTGATTCACTGATCCCGGTAACAACAACAGTACAACAGTATACACCAAGTCTGTCACCAAAGCCAAAGAACAGCACATGCACTTGACGCACATGGCTGGGCACATGCTGAATCCATTTAAACAGAGAATAATTAATGTCAAAACCAAAACTATGTTGATATATTCATCTTGATCTTCCATTTGCCCTTTTATACTAAGGCAACATGTTAAATACAGTATATCGCTGTTGTCGAATGAAAACCTCATTCTGATTTTGGTGACCTCTCAAAAATGTCACCTTTTCAAGAACTAATAAATACAGGTGTGATTTTAGCTTGACGACCATGCATTTTTTTGTTTATTCTATCGGTTTTAAAAGGGTGCATGTAATCCTTCAATTGAAGTTAGTAAAACATGAAAATCACCAAAACTGGAATTACAAGGTTTTCACCCGACAGCAGCGATATGCAAAATTTTTACAGCCCAGGTATAAATAAGACAAAAAATATGGAAGATTTTAACCAGCCAGTTATACAGAATAAGTTGTTCATGAGCTCAGCTCTGTGCACGGTTTAGTGGGCCCACACACTAACAGGTCAGATGGAGTAATATGATACATGCACACACACACACACATACACACACACACATACACACATACACACACACGCACGTATAATCACTCTGTGCGTGCCTCTCTCACAGAGTCCATCTCTATGAAGGTCATTGTGGGTTAATGAATTCTGAAAACTAATAAGCGTGATCACATTCAAGCTCAATGACAACAGACAGTGGAAAGAGCCATGGGCGATTCATAGATCTGTTTACCTGATCAATAATTCAATCAGGATCAATTATTCAGCCAGATCAAGAGAATAGAGTCTGATCTGTTTTAGCTAGACACATCCACGCACATGCAAAGCCCACTCTGTTGTATACCTACTATACATGTATTTGTGTTGAGAGCAATAAACATACGCTCAAACCTAGGAATAGTACAAAAGTACATCTGCCATTGCTTGGTATGGGATACACCCGATACACCAAGATCACTGGTGTTTGGGTGTGTATATATAGTTATGTGTGTGTGTATATATACTGTATACATAGACATAAATACGTATATATGCACAATACATATACACATAACATATACACTAAAAATACACACCCAAACACCAAGATGTATCCCATACCAAGGAATAATATCCATGGAAAATGGTCTCATGTATGCATGTGTGTGTGCATCATGTGTATGTGTACATGCATGACGTCAATATTGGACTATGGAGATGTGATATACATGCAAGCGACCTCTAGACTCTAGTCTATCATTTGGCCTTGTGTCTTATTACAGTTTCAAACTCATCACTGTCTTATTTACAAAGATCTGCTTTTAAAACTTCCATCTTACCTCACTACACTATTGTCCTATAGAAACTCAAGCTATTGTACGAGATGTACTTTAGACAAACCTTGAGTAGCGACAGAACTAGGCTGAACTGCCTTTAGTGTGCATGCTCCAAAAATATGGAATGAACTCAGGGATCATTGAGACTAAATGTCCTGATAACATTTGGACAGTTTAAATCTCTGGTGGATGATTTAATTATGGAAGAGAGCACATGCACTTGTATAGTATAACTTAACCATACTTAACCATTGATATTGCCTGTAATAGTCTTCGTTGTGTTTTTATCTTTTACTGTTTATCTATTGTTATTGTTATTGTTTCCATTGTATGCCATGTTAACAGGGCACCACTGTAAAAGAGACCTACATCTCAGTTGGGCTTTCCCTGAATAAATAAAGGATAAATAAAAAAAATAAATGAGTATGTGTAAGTGAATATGTATGTGCATGTTACCTGAATGCTATAGGTAGAACCTGGGGTGAGGCCATTGAGCAGGGTCTCTGGTACGTCCAGGTATCTGGTCACCAGTGTGAAGCCAGGATCGGGGTAGGGACACACCTCCTTGTACCTACAAGAAGAAATCAAATTTTATCCAAGATGATCATCTAGTGACTCACATGATACATTTAAGTATTGGGCAGGATTAAGGAGTCTGAGGGAAGGTAAAGGCACGTGGCATAGCATGTTTTGTATCTTACTAGATTCTGGTCCAAAACTGTACGTCATTGGAAGAATTGACACATACAACCTGCATCAGCCCACACAAACGAGACAGACACAAATCCTGCATCACATTTTGGAACTACACAACAAAGTACCTGATGACGTATCCAAGAACACCTTTGGCATCAGCTGGCGTAGTCCAGGAGATAAGAATACCATTAGAGCCCACCCTCTCTCCTTCTAGGCCAAAGGGTGGACCTGGAAGAGGACCTGGAGAGGAGAGGACAGAGGAGAGGAGAGGAGAGGAGAGGAGAGGAGAGGAGAGGAGAGGAGAGGAGATTGTATAGTGTGTTTAGATAAGTATTTTAACTATCAGAGCTCAAGCAAACTGGGGTCTGAAGTGCATCCCATGTATGTGTAGCTGACAAACATCGTCCCATCTCTCTCCCTCTACCCCCCCCCCCATCTTTTGTATCGCTCTACTGTATACAATAACATCAATAAACAGAAATTCCATACAAATCAAAGAAAAAACAACTATATCAGAACTCGACTGAACATAGCAACAGAGCCATTAGAAGAGTAATGTTGTTGTCTGTGGTGGACTGATCTTAGGTGTGATTGAGAGTGTGTGTGTGTGTGTGTGTGTGTGTGTGTGTGTGTGTGAGACTGTGTGTGTGTGTGTGTGTGTGTGTGAGACTGTGTGTGTGTTTGAGACCAAACTCTGATGAATAAGGCCTCACACCGCAGTGGCATTTCACTGACATTCACTGCAGACCCATTCATCCTGCGGTTCAAAAGCCCAGGCTAAAGTTACCTCAGAGGAATTAAACGGGGAAGGGAGACACACACACTTGCACGCATGTGCACTTGCATATACACGCGCACACACACATGCACACACAGAGGAAAAGGAATTAGTACAGTAGGTGTGTGTGTGTGTGTGCGTGTGTGTGTGTGTGTTTGTGTGATATACAGATACTGAAATAAACAGCAGAGGGCACAAGAGAACTTGTTGGTACTTGAACACCCAAAACCCTTACAAGTACAGCATATAACAATAATAAGAAATCCGGATCCTTTGTGTATGTGCATGCACGTGTGTGTGCGTGCATGTTTGTGTGTGCATGCGTGCGTGCATGTATGTGTGTACACTTGTGTGTGCATGTCTCACCACTTTCATTGGTGTTGACTATGCGGCTGACTGGAGGGCTGATGTTGGAGGAGGAGGCTGCAGTGACGGAGACAGTGAACTGTGTTCCTGGACTCACACTGTCCACATCAGCCTGGGAAACAGCAAAACACAGACACATGGTCACAACACACAAACACACACAAACAACAGCATCAAACTCACCAGTTATGCTACAGTACAACATATCATTGATACCTAGCAATGACCTCTCCTGGCATTCTCAGCATTCCCCTGAAATATCTTCTTAAACCCTTGTAAATCTAAAACCAAATTATCATGGTCAAATCTAACCCTAAAGGCACGCAGCCTTCTGATGTTCAATCCCATGCTGTGATAAATCATCTTACCCTTGCCTGAGCTAGAAACTTAAACCCTTAAACCATCAGTAGCGATACGAATGTTGGTGGTTGAAGTTGTCCTGAATGGACAGCAAGTCGCTGGTATCTGCTAATGGGTGCGTTTGTTTGCATTTCACCTTGTCTGTCTGTCACCTTGTCAGAATAGAGTGCAGTCTTTTCACCTGAGTGTATGTTGCAACATTTGCAAGCTTTTAAAATGTTTGAGATATGATGCATTTCCCTGAACCTCTGACAGCAGTATGCTGACTGACTTTTTTGTCCTCTCAAAAAACATTTTCTGCATCTGTGCATGTCCTCTACCCACATATTTTATTTGGCAGCAAGGGTACCTACAGTACGTCGATGTGAGATAGGAGAGTAATCTGTACTGTTCATGTACTGTATATCTGAGCGTATACCTGAGTGTAAACCCATTTATATCTGAGTGTACAGGAATGCCAGATGGTAAGTCTTAAATTCTTACCTGTGAGTGTGCCTGTCCCAAGTGCAGTATAAGCAGCAAGGTGAGAGAGAGGGCCATGCTGGATAGCAGTTAGCTTTAGTTAGACACAGCAGGGTTACAGAGGCCTTGCCAGTAGAGATGCATCCGGTGTTACATATAGTACATACAGGTTAGCGGTGGTCAACAGGTTAATCCACAAGTTGAACAGAAGTGATTCCAAAGCTAGCAGGCAAGCTAGTTAGTGGAGGTACTGTAGGTCACAGGGTTAGTTGTCCAGGCAGTGAATGATGGAGTGTCTTGGTCTTGAGGTATTCCAAGTATTAGCAGTTAGCCAGTGAGGGCCAGAGAATGGCAGGGCAGCGGGTCGTTTCATTAACACAAAGCTAACGCTCTCCCTCCAGTCTCTCTCTCTCTAGGGAGAGCTGCTGAAGCAAATGAATGATTCAGGGTTGAGCTCATGAGGCCTGCCTAATAAATAATGAGATCTATTACTCAACTGTGTGCTCTGTGTGCTCTCTGTGTGTGTATGTGTATGTGTGTGTGTGTGTGTGTGTGTGTGTGTGGTGTGTAAGGTTACATTTGGGGGGTATCTGACACCTGGCAGCCGGGAAGAGCCAGTATGGGGCGGGACTTTGTTGAATGGGAGGAGAGGCCATGCATGTGTGTGTGTGTGTGAGTGTGTGTGCGTGTGTATTCAGTATCATAACTCAACTAGAAGGCCAGTGCTCTACAGTAGCACGCCTCCTCCCTCCACTGCTCCTGATAACATCTCACTGATGGTATTTATGTGTGAATGCAGCTGAAGCGCAGACTCTGCCATTAACTGTAGGCTACATAAATTCATCCCTAAAAGAATGCAAATCCTGTCAGTTTCTTGTTGTCCAAGTGTCCGTGATGAGTTTATTAGGTTAAAAAGTATGTAAATTCATTCACTTGTTACTGAAGGCGGGTAGTGAGTGTTTGACTGAGGATGGTCTGTAAATGTGTGTGTACCTGAATGTATCCGTCACGTGTGGGGTGCACTGTGACTTCTCCCTGGTTAGGCAGCAGGCTCACTTGGTACTGATCCACACACCCTTCCGACTGCTCCCAACGTAGCGAGAATGCACGTGCAGACACATTCACTACACACACTCCCCGTACACGAGTTGGCACTCATGAAGGACACGAAAGGGAGAAATAGAGTAAGAGAGGTGGGGAAAGTTTCTGTAATTCAATGAAGAGGCAAGCAGGGAGACATAATGGGGTGTTGACCGGTGCAGCCCTTGTACTATCCTCTACCTGTGGTTACAGTCAGAAAGGCCGCGCTCCCCGCCAACACTCCTCTCACTCTCTCAGCGCTCACGTTGTAGCTGCAGCCGGCCACCAGCCCCGTAACCATGGCAAGCCGCTCCTCCTTGGGTACGGTGAGTGTGTGTGTGACAGAGGCGTTGGCCACAGTGACTCTGTGGAAGTCAAACTCGCCAAGCGCACTGTCCCAGCTCACAGTGGCAGAGGAAGAGTTCACGCTGAGCAGATGAAGGGCACATAATCCTGCTGGTCCTGGAACACACAACACAGGCAATTTTATTATTTAAGCCACAATTTAGCAATTTGTTTTTATTCTTTATTATGAGGAAACTATGTTGTGACTAAGAAAGCACCAATTAAAAACAGCTTTCTCTTTCATGATAGGCCAGTGCCTGTGGGTGCGGGTGAAGGGCCATACAGGAGGCCTGTGTGTGTGTGTGTGTGTGTGTGTGTGTGTCTTACGTGTGTTGAACTCTCTGTGGACTGCTTGACTGATGTCTGAACCCAGCATGCTGTGGATGCTGACGCCGTAGTCTGATCCGGGAATCAAATCATTGATCTCATAACTTGTACTCTGGACAAGCACCTCATGCCATGACCTCCTGTCCACCGATAGCAGGCCAAACACCAGCTGAGAAGAACAGGAACATGCCATCAAGCATAGATAAATCTTTAGAGACCTTTGCAGAGCTTCAAAAACACAACTCCAAGTCTAACTAATGTCACTGAAAAGATTAAGCTATTTTGCGTTGCTGTGCATCTACAAATTTCTCTCATTCATTTTATTTTTTACAGTTAGCGTGGGTTTGCATGTGCGTGCATGTAGAGTGCTTGGTCATTCTTCCTGGCCATGGCTCTAAGGTGGTCATACATCTTTAAAGGGCCGGTAACCGAAGCTGTGCTGTGCCGACAACAGTTGCTAGGCAACCAACAGGTGAGTGTGTCCATTTGGAGTCCACAGGTGAATGTGAAACCCGACTCAAGAGCCTGCTTCCTCCTCGAAAAAACTCATTTTGAGTAACGTGTGTGTTTGCGTGTGTGTGCATGAGACAGACGACATGAACATACATGTCATCAGTCCATCTGTCTGGTAGTTACTACAGTAAACTGATATGCCTGAACTGGCAACCTCTGCTTCTTTGATTGTTCCACATATTGAGCAAGAAAACGGATGCACTAATGTAGATATCCTACCTTATACCCATCCACCTGTCCCGGTGGTGATCTCCAGCTGACAAATACAGACGTCACAACCTGCTCTGCAAGGACCAATTCCTGTGGCCCCTCTGGGACTGGACACAAAACGCCAATTATCATGTAATACTACGTACTGACACATTGTCATCATCAGTCATTCTGGGTAACATGCATTTGAATACAGGTGTGAAGTGAACTTTTTATACACTTTATATGTTCAGTTTGAACCACCAGGGGGAGATAGTGGAGAAGGGAGAGTACTGAGATCTCAATGATCTACTTTACACAGTGAATAACTTCTGTGGCAAACACTTGCTGTGTGTAAAATCAATGTGTAATCAGTTGCATTAGACAGCATTATCAGTAAGAAAAGGCTGAGGCAAAGACACATAAACATAATTTCCTCTTTCGCTGATCCCTTCATGGTTTAGCCTTGAGCTCGCACTCCTTATGAAACTCTTGATTTTTTAAAAAGTTTTATTTCAGGCTATCCTACTCTGACACAATAATGTAATAAAATGTTATCAGTAAGCCAAGACTGAAACCAAATACACATAAACATAATTTCCTGTTTGGCTGGACCTTTCATGGTTTTACCCTTGAACCTGCACTCCTTATGAAAATCTTGTGATAAAATGTTTATTTTTAAAAAGCTTTATTACATACCACAACGCTCCCCTCCCTCACATAATAATAATTTACAATTTCCAGCTACATTAACTTTGTAAAGCAAATCTCTCTCTCTCTCTGTCTCTCTGTCTCTCTCTCTCTCTCTCTCTCTCTCTCTCTCTCTCTCTCAATATTTGGTGTTTGTGCACTGTATGCCTGTTAAGCTCTTTAACTCACTGGTATGAAGGATAATAGTAGCAGGTTTACTCCTCTTCTCTCCACTGGTGCTAATCATTTCAATAGTGTACTGGCTTCCAGGAGCAAGGCCTTCAAAAGTGTGAGATCTGTAGACACACACAGCTCATCCAATTAGTCATCTAAGCACAAATGAGTAATCAGTGTAATAAGACAGTATCAATGTTGTTAATAAAGACTATTTGAGTCATCATTATTGGTTGATGAAAGTGAGGCCGACCTGGGCTCTTGAGGGGAGAGGTTCAGCTTTTGATTGGAGGTTCTGTTTTTGCTTGACAGGATGAATCCGCTAACGACTCCCCTGACCGTGCCCCAACTGATGCCAATGGATGATGTTGTTTTATTGAAGATCGACACCTCCACTGGACTAGGAGCTGACACATACATAATACCACACTTCGCAATTAGAGAAGAAAGGTGGAGGAGTGTGTGTATACAGTATGTGTGTGTGTGTGTGTGTATGTGTGTGTTTACCTGCAGTGATGTTGACAGTGACAGGGGGGCTGTCTGTGAAGGATTCCTTCTCTGTTCGTACTGCAAAGTGATAGAGTCTGCCTGGAGTCAGACTAGAAAACACTGCACTCTGACTGAACACCTTCTGCACCTGTAGCACACCACACATACAAAGGGGAAATCATTTCTTAACTTAACCAGGAAAATTGACTAAGAACCTTATTATAATTCTTATGGCAACAACCAGCAGAATTAGTTACAGGGAGAGGCAGGGTTACAATGCATAAACTCATACATGATGATGTAAAAACATAGTCTTTAACTATTGGTCACCAGGAATCTCCACTGGAGCAGCTGGCGATTAAGTGCCTTAGTGCAATTCAGTGATCATTTTTGCAGGTGGGAACCCTTCGCATTTACTTCCACTACCCAGTTAGTCTGGGGATTTGAATATGAACTTCAACAAGCCTGCTTCTCTAACCTTGAATTTTTAAGTTACCATGAGTGAACGGTCACAGTCGAAGCACATGACCTCGTAGCTGTGAGCCTGTCCTTGTGCTGGATCCCAACGCAGCTCTATGGAGGAATCTGTCACCACACCCTCCCTCACTTTGCTAGGAGGGGCCAGGCCTACAATCAAAAACCATATCACACATCACATACTGTAAGTAACAAATATGTTGAAGGTACTAATTAACCTTGGTTTAGGGATTTTTACAAACTTTGTGATCATACAATGATGCCTGATTTATAGTTATAGATATATAGCACTGAATAAATTATTCAAATATATAATAATAATAATAATAATAATAATAATAATAATAATAATAAACTTTATTTGTCAGAGTTTACAAAGTAATTTAACAATCAAATAAAAGTAAACATCAAACTAATAAAATAATAAAACAAGAAGGAACAATGAAAAATTATATTAAAAAAAAAACCCAACAGGATAAAAGATGTCATATAAAAGCAAGTCTAAATGTTTTCAGAACTGATGATGGCACTGATTCTGCAAGTCTCAGCCCTAGGGATGGGACGATATGCTTATCTCACGATACAATGCAATACGCGATATGGGGTTCACAATTCGATACAACCACAATACGATGTAATAAATAAAAGTTAAATGCCAACAAAGTCTTTTTATTTCTGAGCCACAAATCTTTCTAGCAATGGCATTGTCCTACTAGTATGTAAACACCAATTTAAAAATGTCATTACAAAGTGAAAATAATAAAATTTTGATGGAAAGCTTGTGAAATTGTGAAGGGCAAACCAACTCATTTGTAATTACTACAGCAGAATAAAATATAGCTAATATTGCAATTCATTTTTTTGCCCAACAATACGTATTGTCACATTTTCATATTGCTATATTGAATTTAGATACATCGTCTCATCCTCACTAAGCTCTTCAGGCAGGTGGTTCCAAAGTCTAGGGGCCTTGATGGAAAAAGCCCAGTCATTTTTAATCTTATGCTTAGATTTTGGATTGGCCAGAAGGTACCTAGCTGAGTATCTGAAGATGCACACTGGCTCATAAGGGCTTAAAAGGTCTGCAGTATAGCTTGGAGCCAGACCTAACTGTGATTTAAAAGTGATCAGTAAAATCTTAATATTAATTCTAAACCTACTGTAGCAGGTAACCAGTGTAGAGGTGCCAAAAATCTGAGTGATATAATTTTGTCTGTTTGTACCAGTTAAACAAACTGCATTTTGAACAATATGGAAATGTGTTTAATTGATGCCCGAATGAAGAGAGTTACAGTAGTCTAAATGTGAGGAGAAAAACGCACGAATGACCTTCTCCGATAATGATGCTGCTGATTTGTTTTCATTTACCTGCAAAATATTTTGTGACGTCAAGCACTTTATCACTCGCTGAGCACTGAGGCATTCCTTGAGAGCAGCTAAGCCATTCCAGTGACTGGGTTTCAGGAGGAAGATATACCGTATCTAGGTGTCATCGCCATAGCAATGGAAAGAAATATTGTGCTTACGGATGATATGGCTAAGAGGGAGGATGTAAATTGACCCTCGATGCTACGAGTTCATTGAAGCGGACATGACAAGCACTAACAGCCCTAATGCTTATGCTGTTGCACTGACGCCTGGAAATCAGAAGTCTGACGTGTTTGCTATGTGTGTGCCAGGTGTGTTGTCATTAACGATGTGGCTAGCGTGTGCGTGTGTATGTGTGTGTGTGTACAGAAGCAAATCATTAGCACAGGCAACTCACTTGTTCTAATGGGGCGGGCGTAGTAGGGGGGTCCTGTCCGTTCTCGGCTGGTGCTGTACACCCTGAGTTGGTATTCTGATCCTGGACTC
Organism: Centroberyx gerrardi; assembly: GCF_048128805.1. Taxonomy (NCBI): domain Eukaryota; kingdom Metazoa; phylum Chordata; class Actinopteri; order Beryciformes; family Berycidae; genus Centroberyx; species Centroberyx gerrardi. Next base: position 16,727,585 of record NC_136000.1, on the reverse strand, counting down.
AGGTTGTTAAGGGTTACCATGTGAGTGCCGGTAGGGAGGGAGTGCCAGTCACACATGTACTCACACACTCCCTCACACGCATCGTCACACACTCCCTGACACACACACACCTTCACCCCATCAACCAGACCTAGCTGTGGACGCTGGATATACAGTTGCGCAGAGCTTGTGCCCACTGAAAGAGGGATTGCTACTTGTACTGGCCATGGGTCTGCAGACAGATACACATACAGAGGGAGAAAACAAAACAGACTATTTTATTAAAAAACGGTTAGCATGGTAAAAGGAATGACCACGACATTGCCAAAGGCCATACGCCCGTCTCTCCTACCTGTGGTGTGTACGATGCTGGTCCTCTGGCTCTTGTCTTTTGCCCTCAGTGAGCTCACTCCTACTTTGTAGGTCTGGCCTGGAGTGAGCGCGCCCAGAACAACACAGACAGACTCATTTACCCAGAGTGCACTGGGACTGGACTGGTTTATCCACATTGCAGTTGGGCTGGGGTTTCTGAGAGGGTGGGATGTGATATAATAACCATCTGGAGGGTCATCAGGTGGACTGGCCCAGCAGGCTGTCAGGTTTCCCCCCACGCTCCACACCACCAGACCACTAGGGGCACTCACCGCTGAGAGATGCACAGAGCACAGCGTCATCAGTGGGCAGCCGACCTGGGTCCAATAGCACTTGCAAATATATCCTGCCATTTGTTTTAACTTACTTGGAGTAAGGGCTACATAATTAATCATGTATAACTGTATATCATGATTTTAGTTTCCACTATTATTAATTGTAAATTCAACATTATTGAAACATTTCATGTTATTCAACCGTTTTAAGTCACTCTGGATGACAGGATTAAGTCAGCTAATTGCCTAAAGCATAATTTCCTTTCATTTCTGCTTGTTGTATTGACAATAGTCAAGATGCTGAAGATGCAAAAGAAAACATCTGTTCTCCAAATAATGGAGACTAATAATCGTGTATTTAATAATTGGGATTACAATATCTAGCAAAATAATCGGAATCATCATTATAGCCATGATCATGTAGCCCTACTTGAAATGCCAGTTGGGTGGACTTGACCCCAATCACATAGTGTCCTATAAGTTTGTCGATTCTGGAAAAGTTTTGTAACTTGACTTTGCTGTGATTGTCTACATTTTCTGGCACTTGTTTGCCCTGTGTGTTGCCCTGTGTGGCAAACACCAACCCTCTAGTATTCCAAGCAATTTAAAACAAACCATATGAATTATTTGAAAATGCTATTTGATATATATTCAGTGGTATATTTACCATCACTGACATACATGCAACAACCAGCTATAGGACACATTTTGGTAACTAAAGGTTAATTATAACTTTTACTTTAAAGACAACTTAATAAATAGAAACAATTAACAAAAGCATACACTCTCACAGATAGGCTTTAAACTAAATGCTAACATTACTGGCTTACCAGTTTGCACAGTCAGAGGTGCCTGTCCACAGCTCTCAACCCCATGCTGGGTGACGGTGTAAACTCCAACTCTGTACTTCCTGTAAGACTCCAACCCTCCAATCACAGCCGTGTATGACTGCAATCCACCAGTCCCAGATGACGTGGAGATGTTGGCCATTCCAGCTATCCTCTCTTGTCTTGAAGTCATGTCCATGTAGCGTACAACAAAGGTCCATCCAATCACATACTGGGAGTCTGGGAGCATCCAGTGAACACTAATCTGACTGACTGTAATGAGGCCAACAGTGATATTCTGCGGTGGAAGAGGTCCTGTGAGAAAGAGAATGTAAATGTACATGTAAATTACATTTGATAGCAGAAGATGGAGAGTATTATTTTGCTCTGCTTGTGTATGACTCACTAGTATATGCAGTACGTGTTTGTCCCAGGCTCCAGGAGGAACCAGAAGGGTGAGAGGCTCGAAGGGTGAAAGAGTAGACACGCCCTGGGGACAGACCTGCCACAGTCACCCCTCTGGACGAGAGGGAGACGGGGACATGCACAATTCTGTCGACCCTGCTGTGGCTCTGCGTCCCCTTTTCGCCCTCACCAATTATTTTCCCGTTCCTCCTCCTGCTTCTATCTTCTTCTCTTTGTCCCGACTCGCCCTTTGCCTCCTGTTGGTACTGGAGGAAGATCTGAGAGGTAGAACGGTCAAGTGAGTTCAGGGGTGAGAGGTCACTCCAGTGAAGCTCCACCTCTTGCTCCGTCACCTGAACCAGGTCAAAGGAGAAAAAGGCAGGGACTGGAGGAGCTGTGGCAGAGAGAGAGAAGAGGAGTAAAAAACCTGAGAAAGAAACAAATGCTCCCAAGTGTTATGATTTAGGTTAGCTACTAAAAGTATTTTGCATGGGTTGTTGTTGCAGACAAGAACGAAGAAGTGACATGGCCAAATTAGAAAAAAAATATGTTTTTAAAAATTGTACAGATCATTTTCTGGCTTAACAACTGGTATTTTAAGGATAACTGCTCACAACAAGTTCTTAAATGCTGTGGTTTGGGTTAATAAAGGTGTATTGCAGTAGTTATTTACTCTGGAATTGGCAGATGAAGGGTAAGGGGATGTTACAGAAGAATGGCGTGAGAAAGTATCCTGGTCCTGTGGCATTCCTCTGAAGGGCAAAACAGTCTGTCTGATTGGCTGGCAGTAATGACGTCACAGAGTTGGTCAGGTTATAGGCTGAGCCATCAGACCAGCGAGGTTGGCCCTCGTCCTGTGGAGTGACAGAGGAGGGAGATTATGAGTATGTGCACACATACGCACTGTACACAAGAAACATCATCAGCTCTGCTGCACAGTCATCAGATTTAAAGCATAAAAAAGCAAACCTCTCTAAGGAGTAACTGCTGCCTTGGAGCTTTTCCTGTTTAGAAAATAAACTACACTGCAAGCACATCTCTTTCCAAATAAACTCCACTACTGCTCATCAGGGCTTCAGTGAAGGATTACCATTACACACCTTTCTTTGGCCCTGTCTCAAATCAAGTCCAGATTCCTGGAAGGTTTATTATGCTGTAATGAGGGAGATTTCCGACTATTTCAGTACTCGTTTGCAGGTTTAAGGATTATGTGTCTGTTGTAAGGCTACCTGCTGGTCATTGAGTCCGGTCCATAGCAGCAGCAGGTTGTTGTGGGTGAGCAGGTGAGAAGACATAAAGAGGAGATCTTCCTGGGTTTTCAGGTCAGCCAGGTGAGTTCCAGCTGCCAGGTCTCTGCAGCTGTGCTGGGCATCGCTCCAGGCCAAGCCTCTCCTCCTCACAGTGTAGCAGCTTCTCTGGTTGGCCAACCAGCCAATGGGGCACTGAGCTAGAGACAGAAATTGTTATCAACTCACAGCCGATTCCAGTCCGCTTACAGTCAGTCAGTTTTAAAGTGGATGGTCAACTTGTGGTCAGTTAGTGTTGTTGAAGTATGTGTGTTTGTGTGTGAATGTGTGTGTCTTGTACCTGTTTCCATGCCAATGCTGAGTTGCTGTTTCAAGATCATATTAAGGTGGGTGAGGAATGTGGTCACCACAATTTTGGCCTTGAAGCGAGTGCCAGGCTGAAGACCTTTCACTGTGTACTGGGACTGTCTCTCTGATGAGTCTATGTGGAAGATGTGTGTGACAGATTGTGTGTGAGTGTTGTATAGATGGAGTATGGAAAGATGTTGTCCTCTCTTAAGTTTCCAGGTGAGGAGAGCAGTGGTGGTTGTGCTGTATACATGGAGGGAGGAGAGGGAGACTGGAACTGGACACAAGTACAGAAAGGGAGGAGAGGAGAGGAGAGGAGAGGAGAGGAGAGGAGTTAACATCATTAACAAATGTACCAACCTTCAAAACTCAGTTTGAAACACCCTCATCAAATGTGTCATTTTTCCTTGTCGTTTTTCATCACAGGGACTGAGGTATTCAGGGTCAGAGGTCACAGACTCACTAAAGTGAAAGGTCTTTGCCTCCAGCGTGGTATCACTTCTATCAGCTCTCAGTGTGATGTTATATCCTCCTGGGTCCTCAACCAATCGCAGCAACATCTTGCAGTCAGGAGAGCATGCTGAGTGATCAATTGGATCCACTAACACCTGCAGATGTGAGAAAGTGTGAGAAAATACGTATTTAGTAGGGATAGGACGATATGCCTATATCACGATACCATTCGATACGCAATATGGAGTTCATGTTTCAGTACAACCACGATAAGATGTAATAAATAAAAGTTCAATGACAACAAAATATGACTGTGCAGAATTATGTTTATTTCTGAGCCGCAAATCTTTCTAGCAATGGCATTGGCTTGCTAGAATGTAAACAGCAATTTGAAAATGTCACTACAAGTGCAATAATATAATTTCGATGGAGAGCTTGTGAAATTGTTATGGGCAAGCCATTCCATTTGTGATTACTACAGCAGAATAAAATGGATCTAATATTGCAATTCATTTTTCTGCCCCACGATAGTATTGTCTTCTTGTACTGCGATATATTGAATTTCTATTGATATATTGTTCCATCACCAGTATTTAGCTCTCAAACTAAATAAAACAGACTCTCGCAATAACTGCACTAATCATGCTGGGACCAGAATATTGCCTCTCTGCCATCATCCCCTTGTAGCTGCTGTGTATTCTGACCATATGGTTGCTTGCAGTCTTGCAGGTGACGGTGTAGCCCTCTGGATCTTGATTGGCGGGGAAGGGCTGAAACACAACTTCAACCACAACAGGGTCTGAACGCTGTTCACAGGTCAGGAAGACCACCTGAGGAAAAGGGACGGAAAAGTGGGTGTCTGATGAATAGAGGAATAAACAGTACGGTTTCTAAAGCCACAGAAACAATAGCATGATTTCCTTTGTGCACCTGACAAGATAAATGAAGAATGTGAGGGACAGGTAAAGGTGTGCCAATTAGAAATTCAACCACTTTACGGAGGACTGAAAATTCTGTATCTTACCTGACACAAACCCGCAAGTAACCACAGACGCTCTGTTCCACCCATAGGAAATGCGGGGTCACTCCATCTCACCAAACAGACACTGGCCAAACTGGATAAATACGGTCACGTCCATGGAAAAGAGACAACTAATCATGGCTGTGTATTGGGTGTAAGGCAACAGCTGCGCGTGAACATCGATTGTGAAAAGTCCTCATTCATTTGCAGCGCTGACGAGTTTGACAAACGTACGATTTTTCAGGACATCATATAGGATAAAAAAAACCCAACAACCTCACAGCTGAATAGTTATTTTTGATTACTTTGCGAACCTAAATTTCACCGTGCCTATCCATCTTCAATCTTAACATGAGTGGAAATCTCTGGAAAAAAAGAACTCCGCTTTTACGCAGAACCTGGACTTTGAATTTAGCGCGCGCTCAGTCAACGTTCAGTGGCACTTTCCCGAGAAGCAGAGCCTTATGTGGAGGCGCAGACTGTTTACGTGTAGGGAGGGAGGGAGGGAGAGAGAGAGAGAGAGAGAGGAGAGAGAGAGAGAGAGAGAGAGAGAGAGAGAGAGAGAGAGAGAGAGAGAGAGAGAGAGATATTGTGCACGTATGCGTCCAACCCAATTTATTCTGGCTCTTTGTTGGGATAAGAGCAGGTCACCATGGCAACCTGGGCACACAGCCACTCCAAAGCTGGGCTCCTGAGGAGAGGAGAGGTGGGGAGACTGGGGATGAGGGGCATACTGAAGGGGAGAGGAGAGGGATAAGAGATGAGACCGAAGCTCTGTGAGAAATTGAGATGTGCTCTGTTGGCAAAGCCACTAGCTCCACGCCTCTACTTAACAGACAGCCAGTCAGTAACAGCAAACACATCTAAGACCTTGCTTTAATGTGCTCATCTACCCCTCTGTGATGAGTGTGTGCTCCAAATTGTTGATTAAAGTTGAGTGGTGTGTGTGTGTGTGTGTGTGTGTGTGTGTGTGTGTGTGTGTGTGGTGAGAGTGTGGTGTGGATTGGAAGTGGGGTGTGGTGGAGCCACTGGGCCATGTGGAATGTAAGGAATGTGAAAGGGAGAAATGATTGACAGACAGAGCTGACTGCAGCGAGGGGTTCTGTTATGAAGAGGTGACTCCCACACAGCAATAACCTTGCAGAAGTGAAACACAAACACATGTCAGCACTAGAGATGCTGAATCAGTTGTGTGTATGTGTGTGTGTGTTAGTGTTGGAGAAAAAAAGAAATTGGAGGAGGGTGTGTGAAGGAGACATTGCAGGTCAAGGGGCCAGATACAGTGTTGTCCTTCCATAGTGTGAACTGAAGCTCTGCAGCATATTAAACTGCTGCAGTCAGTCACTAGAACATGGAGTCTTACAATCTTCAGACAAAGAAAGACACGGTTCAATCTTTTATTCGCCTATTCTATTTCAAAATACAGATACTGCAAAATGGGTAATGATCACAAATTATTAACTGATTAATCTCCCCTAAGTGAACAAAGATAAAACTTTTATTTAAAGCTATATTTGTTCTGCTAGGACAAACCAAAATGCATACACACTGTTTGAAGGCAACGGCGGGTATAAAAATGCAACAATGGCCTCAAACTGCTGTAACAAAGTGATACAAATTGTTCATATACAGTAGGACAGTAGGCTAATGGCATCCTAGCATCAGTCAAAAGCACTAGCAAGCTGACTGGGTTGGCACAGCAGGTCTGAAAGACAATAAAGACTAAAGTGCAGACGTAACTAGTTGAAAACAATCTCCCGCTTGTGTCCCTCCGTTATGTTTTATGTCTCTGTTACAACTACGACTCATGGTCAGTGCTGTAAAACTATAGTGCAGATGCCCTGATGTCCGTGTCACTGGAGGAATGCAGACTGTGTCTATGGGCATCGTCTTGGCCAGGAAAGTGGTCACAACGGGCACATCCTTGGCAGGCTGGGGGGGCACCCTCGAGGGGAGAGTAGTGAATGGGGGCTGGGGCCCTCGCATGCATTTTTCCCAACATAAATTGTCTAGAGTTGTTGGCTGTTCATCTGACAGTAAAAACACTTCCCTCTTTTCCTAAAGCGGCATCATGTGTTGGTCCGGACAGACAATACCTGTCTGTTGCCACCTCCTGTATGTGGTAGCAACAGACAGGGGGGGTTGAGGTCCCTTCGGTTACACACACACTGGCACGCAGACCTATTGTCGGGAGCAGCAGGCATTTTCAGTCACTGAAGGCTGCTCATCGGCCGGGAATAACGTATTGCTGGGTGCATCTTCTGTCCAGAGGAAATCCACTTTATGCAGAGTGGAAACTCCACCTGGGGGTGGTGAGTCGAGTTTACTATTCAACCGACTGTGGACCTTCATGCAATGTGGGAGAACACTCAGGGTCCACTGTTTTTCTCCCTACACCACTGGGGATAGACGCACTGGCTCACGAGTGGCCTTGTGTCCTCTTATATGCATTTCCCCCAGTTGCTCTGATTTCCCGACCCTGGCCAGAGTACGGGCCTGATTCTCATCTCTAGGCTTGGCCCGTGAGTGGTTCAATTTGAAAGTGGTGGGGCTTCCCCAGAATGTAGCTGATACCATTTAGAGTGCTAGGGCCCCAACGATGAGGTCCCTTTATGAACATCAATGTATTTGAAAAATGGTATATTGAGTCGCAAGAAATCTCTTTTCAGTGTCCTGTGGCAGTGATCCTGGCTTTCTTGCAGAACTTAATTGAAAGAGGCAAGGCTTTTTCCACTGTTAAGGTGTATCTTGCAGCTATTTCAGCTTGTCATGCTGGTTTTGAAGGAAGAATGTGTGGCAGCACCCCCTACTGTGTCACTTTATGGAAGGGGCGCGCGTAAGCTACCGATTTTCAAACCACTGGCCCCATCCTGGGACCTACCGGCTGTGCTAGATGCCCACTCTGTCTAACATTTTGAGCCACTGGAGGTTGATTTGAAGATGGTGTCCTTAAAAACTGTACTGTTACTCACTCTGGCCGAATAGGTGAAATTCATGCTCTCGAGTTTGTCCCAGGGAATGGGAGGGTTAGCTTACAGCCTAACCCGGCTTTTATGCCCAAGGTCTTGGGATCCTGCTCCCCAATTGATTTGGTGTCCTTTCATCCTCCTCCATTCTCTTCCCAGGAGCCCGGGCCCTGCAGAAGCCTGTCTCTAAGCAGCCTCTTTCCCGTTGGATTCTACCAGAGGTCTCTGCACCTCATGGGCTCTTTTCAGGGGGGGGTCCCACTTCAGGATATATTTGCAGCAGCGAGTTGGGCCTCCCTGACACACACATCTTTGGGCCCAGCCAATCCTGGCTGGCGTAGTGTAATTAGAGCTTCTGATGAGGTCACGCAGGAGGCGTTCTCAATATGAGACACTCACTCATGCTAATCAGAGAACCGTGGTTATGCAAATAACCCAAAGTTACTTGGAGGCCCTGTAAAGAACCCCAGACCAACCGTCACTCTAAGGTGGGAAGCATTTAGCCTGCCTACAATCCCAGCAGGGCAAAATTCAAATTCCTAGGCCAGTGGTGGGAGGTACTGGTCCAGCAGCTAACTGTTTCCTATCTTGATGCCTTCCCAACTGCCACTCTATCTGCACCTTCACTGGCCCTAGTAAAGATACCGCTTCAATTAACAACCTAAATGCAACAACTGTTGTGTGGTTGCTGGAATAAGTTAAAGCAGGAAGTATACTTTTACTGCTAAGGAAATGTTATTTTGAAAGTCCAGAACAACCAATTAGAACCTTTGTCTGTGAACCTGACAGAAAAAGTCAATTTTACATCTCTAAGGAGAGGCATGACAACCTCACTGATGAGCTAGTCCCTTCATCTAGGGGATAAACTACTAGAGAACATTTACTGTAGATGCAGGAAAGCAGATTTATTTAGGTTTTCACCAGCAGTAAATCAATATATACCAAATCAGGAATTAAAAAGTTACAAAATAATAATTTGGAGAGAGAGAAAGCAAGGTTTTCCCACCCAGTCTCACTCTCCGACAGACCAAAAAGGGTCTGGGAGGAGTGAATCCAAAAACCGATTCAAAAGCAGTTAAAAAGAACTGGATGTTTTGCAGCCTTTCTTATACCTCTCTTTCTCTCCCCCTTAACATCAGATCACAAAGAATCAACCAATCATCATATCATAGGTTAAGAGTCATCCAATAATATCAAAGTACATTTCACAATTCTTTATTCTTGACTGACTACGGTAGTCCTTATAAGTACCGGTCAGCCCTAAACTTAAACCCTAACCTTAACCAACTTGCTGCCGGTTGCCGAGTGGGAATTACCTAACTCCCCAAACTTTGGCAGATGTTCTCTGAGGACAAAATAGTTGGCTGTCATTAGTTCCTCAATTTCCATGGTTGCAGTCAGTCAGCCAGTTTTTTATAATAAGGGTATTATTCATTGGAATTTTCTACTGTCCTTGTTTGACCCATTGGCTTTACTCTCAACACTGATTCACAATAACAAGTCATCATTCATAATCACAACTCTATGATTTTAAACATAATTCCAACTTGATTACACATAATGATTTACTCAACATTTACTTAGTTTTTCACAATTGCTTACACACATTTTCTGAAACTAAGGCTCATTTTCTCAAAACTCGAAACACAAAAACACTGACACAAAATGCAAAACTCCACAAATCTCCATTCAAAACTGTTATCTTCTCTCAAAATTTAATTTCGCATCAAAATGACACACAACCATCATATGAATACATCTTTCTAACAACCAACTACACAATGATGTGCTCAACGGAAAACACTATTATGAATATCTCATCAGTAGGCTTATGCCTTTTGCATTTTCAGAGTTACACTTATGCACAGTAGCCTGTTGTGAAAGACTGTTACAGTAACGTATATCTACCCAAATATATAACACACAAATACTTTATTTCAATCAAAACTTGGATATGTGCTGGATATGTGAAGTGTTCTACATACAAAACACAATGCAGTAGGAGAAAAACAGGAAACATTAGGCTTTCTGTAAAAGGATACAAATGCATCCCGCCTCCTATTTGGATCTGACCACAGCACCTCATCTACATCACAAGCAGTGTTCACATAGACTGCAACATTGGCTTCCATTGTTCTCAAAAACAGGAGAGCTCACCTGTGGCCTTTTTTATAGTGCTAAAGCAAACTGGTAAATGAAGATTAACATTTTGAATGGCAGTGCTTTCCAAATGAACACAAGGGGTTATATTATGTTTGATTTGATTTTTTAATGTTGTGCCTAATTTAGAGAACTGTGTGTAGTGTTTTGCAAAAAGTGTGATTTAGAATTGCAAACTGAGTGTAAAGCAGAAAATGTGGTTGTATTTGTGCAGACTTGGTTTAGGGATTTGATACATGCGCTTCAGGTTTTAGTGATTGTGTCTCAAGTTCCAGTTTTAGTGTGTAAACAATTGTGAAAAACTGTAATATTACTCAGTCATCTTACTCATTAGCAGTTTATATACCCCGAAGATAGCCCCCAGGATCCCCGATCCCTTAGGATCCACAATCCCCGGGTCTCCTGGTGTAGCTGTAGCCGAGGCCTCTTGAGTAGCTGTAGCCGGGGTTGATGTAGGAGGCACAGGCTGAACTGCAGTAACAGAGTCATATCTTTGTTTACGAGGGGGAAGTGGGATAGACCAGATTTGGGCTGGAGTGGCTTGAGCTGGAGTAGCTAATATGTGATGTGGCCGAGATGTCCAATCTTTCCACAACAAACATAATGTACATTATGCAAAGCATGTGTAGCATTGTAGTCATGTTTCTTAATAGTCTGAATGGCCTTCATCTGAATGTAAAAAGTGATGTGTGGTATGCATTTGTTCGTGAGCGTCCTCCTTACCTTCGGCAAGTGTGACTACATCAGCCTGCACCTCTGGGCCCACTTCACCAGCGGATTTGGCTCGGACTGCCACTGTGTACTTTGTGTAGGGGTTCAAACCAGTAACGACAAACTCCATGTCTGTTGTGCTGTTCTCATACATATATCCTAGGCAAAAGAAATGGTTAGAAATTGTGAGTAGTATTATTGTGAATTGAGTGTGTGTTTCTGTGTGTTTGTGTGCCTGGATGAATATTACAGTTTTTTACTTTATTGGTTACTCTTCCTACAAGTCTCTGCACCAACATGCAGCTTGGCACAACAGTTAATTTCATAGAAATGCTGCAGTAAAGGCTTTTTTTTTTAATTTTATTTTTTACATACAGTAATTACAAAATAAACAAAAGGAAAAGTAATGGAAACAAAAATTCCAGTACTGTAAAACAGTGAAATTGATGTAGTTTACAGCTGGGTAGGTCTGGGTAGGTCTCAGCTGAGATGGGAATCAGCTATGGTTGGTGTCATTTACATAACTTCAATCAACAGTTTGTCACTATTTGAGATATTTGAGATATTTCAATATAGTATTTGTGATTTAGCAAATTGCTGTCCACTTGAATGTTGTATGTTAGGTTTTTAACTTTAATTTACATTTTAAAAAGAGTATGTTAACATTTGCAAAATGGGCTGTAGATACACACAGTTTTGCTGGTGGTTGAGTTTGAGTGAGAAATGAATTCAAGAATTTTGAAAACTGTGGTCATTGAATACATTTTGTGTCAAAGCAATGAAATATCATTCACTGTTTGGTCCACATAGAGTGCTGTTGTGCTAACTGTGTGAAGAGTTTTGATAAAGTTAACTTAGTATTATAAAAACTGTGAATAACCTGTAGGTCCATAGAGGTAGATGACGTAAGTAAATCTTCCTGTGATGACGGTGGGAGGGTCCCAGGACATGGAGAGGGACTTAGATGTGATATTCCATACACTGAAGTTTTGTGCAGGGCCCTCTGGTGCTGCAGCACACACACACACACACACACACACACACACACACACACACACACACACACACACACACAGAGGATATATTTTTTATACATATATATGCTGATGGCCCTTGAGTTCTCATGTTTATTGTTCTACCATAGATATTGTGATACCAAGTGTGTTCACTATAAACATTACTGAACTGTGGCTTCTTTAGTTCATACATTTGTTTTTTTAACCTTGACCAAAATCAACCAAAAGCGACAGCATTGTTTCCCTACATTTCTACATGCAGTTTATGTACCTGATTCTGGCATGCGGACCATAATGGAAGCGATCTGGCCCTCTCCATCGGAGGTGAAGGCAGACACTTCAAAGAGGTAGGCTGTGTAAGGCCGTAGCTGACCAACTCCTACTGATATGGGAACACTCCAGGAGGCTGCAGGGGGTGCGGTGATGGGGGGAGAAGATGCCGTTACCTCCGAGGGACTGGGCATCCCGTGGGACAAGATATCTGCTGCGTCCTAAACACATACACAAATCAGAACCATGTAGGACAAACACAGAGGGAAAAGTAAATGCACAGAAATTCACATTTTAAGCCTTCTATACAGTAAAGGTGTTCGGTGTAGTAATATCTTAAATGACACAATAATAATATATATTATTACAGAGAATTATTTCACCGTGAGAAATTCTTGGAAGAGAGGGAGAAATAGATTATTAGAAAAGTAAGAGAGGGGACAGAGAACATTTCACAACAACAGTTCAGTCAAGAAGAGGGAGGCAGAGAAGTTTTAGAGAGAGTATAATACATTGCAGTGTGGTAGCGCTACATTCATGATGTCCTCAGCGTTGATCTCCAGCATGCGGATGGTCTGTCCCGTACGGGCGTGTTTAGCTTTGACCGCAAACTTAGTGATGAGGCCATTGATGCGGCGCGGGAGGAACCAGGTGAGCACTACAAAGGTGTGGTTCTGAGCAAAAGCTGTCAGGTTCGTTACCAGGCCAGGAGCTGGAGGATTGCGTGGAACACACACACGTACAGACACAAACACACACACATACACACACCATTGTCATTTTAGAATTTGAGATTTGAGATCAGAATGCATGAGGATGTGTGTGTGCATTTCCATGGATACCCACGGGCCTCAGCAGTGTTGATGTATAGAGGTTTGCTGTATGCTCCAGTGCCAGCTTGAGTTTCTGCTGCTACCTGGAGAGAGAGAGAGAGAGAGAGCGAGAGACAGAGCGAGAGAGAGAGGCAGGGGTTGGTAGGTATTACCTTTAATGATGAATTCATGTCCAGTTCAATAGGGCAGTCATCAAATCTAGCATAAGTGCTAATCTCAGGCAGTGATCAGAATTTTTTATTTTATATTTTCCTTGCTATTTGGAACCAAGCAGCACCTGATAACTATGGAAACTAAGCAACATCTTTGAAGAGTAGGTAGTTTGTGAAAAAAATGATGTCCTCATATGATGGGGTTTACGTTGTAGCATTCAATGTAACATTTCAATATTACCTTCTATTGCATAGCACAAGAAATATGCATCAATATGCATCAAATTCTTTATTTCAATGTAATAACCTTATAGTACAAAAACATAAACAACAAATAAAAACAATAGACTAATTTTATCGCATACAAAACTACTGTTCTATGTATATTTACAAACAGGCCCAGGACTATGGATTCAATCCAAAAATACAGTATGTGAAACGCGTAGCTCATGATGGTCTTCAATACAGATCCTTTTTTGTATTGAATCCATAGTCCTGGGCTTTGTGTGTGTGGTTACGACTGTGGTACTGGTAACTACACATATGTGGAGTTTTTCGCTTTAGCATTGATGATCTTCTTGCAGTCTCCAGCACCTCCTGACTTAGCAGGATGTACAGTATCTGTATATGTCTGAATATGTGTATGTGAATTTGTATGTGCATGTTACCTGAATGCTGTAGGTAGAACCTGGGGTGAGGCCATTGAGCAGGGTCTCTGGTACGTCCAGGTATCTGGTCACCTGTGTGAAGCCAGGATCGGGGTAAGGACACACCTTCCTGTACCTACAAGAAGAAATCAAATCTTATCCAAGATGATCATCTAGTCACTCACATGATACGTTTATGTATGGGGCAGGATTAAGGAGTCTGAGGGAAGGTAAAGGCACGTGGCGTAGCACGTTTTGTATCTTATTAGATTCCGGTCCAAAACTGTACGTCATTGGAAGAATTGACACATACAACCTGCATCAGCCCACACAAACGAGACAGACACAAATCCTGCATCACATTTTGGAACTACACAACAAAGTACTACCTGATAATGATGATGACAATAATAACTCTGGCATCAGTTGGCATGGTCCAGGAGATAAGAATACCATTAGAGCCAACCCTCTCTCCTTCTAGGCCTAAGGGTGGACCTGGAAGAGGACCTGGAGAGGAGAGGACAGAGGAGAGGAGAGGAGAGGAGAGGAGAGGAGAGGAGAGGTTGTATATTGTATAGTTGTGTTTAGATAAGTATGTTAACTATCAGAGCTCAAGCAAACTGGTGTCTGAGTGGGCTAAAGTGCATCCCATGTATGTGCAGCATTATGGGTTTGAATCACGTTGACAACCATTGTCACACACATCGTCCTGCCTCTCTCCCCCGCTCTCTCTCTTCCGTCTTTTGTATCCCTCTACTGTATACAATAACATCAATAAAACAGAAATTCCAAACAAATCTTTAGAAAAAAAGGACAACTATATCAGAACTCGACTGAACATAGCAACAGAGCCATTATAAGAATAGTGTTGTGATCGGTGTGATCGAGTGTGTGTGTGTGTGTGTGTGTGAGACTGTGTGTGTGTTTGAGACCAAACTCTGATGAATAAGGCCTCACACCGCAGTGGCATTTCACTCACTTTCACTGCAGACCCATTCATCCTGCGGTTCAAAAGCCCAGGCTAAAGTTACCTCAGAGGAATTAAACGGGGAAGGGAGACACACACACTTGCACGCATGCGCACCTGAATACACGCACACACACACACACACACACACATATACACACTCATCTGTTGTACTAATTCCTTTCCTCAGTGTTTGTATGTGTGTGTGTGTGTGTGTGTGTGTGTGTGTGTGCGTGCATTTATGTGTGTGTGCAATATACAGATACTGAATTAAACAGCAGAGGGCATATGAGAACTTGTTGGTACACCCAAAACCCTTACAAGTACAGCATACATCAATAATAAGACACTTGGATCTTTTGTGTGTGCATGTCTCACCATCGTCATTGGTGTTGACTATGTGGCTGGTGTTGGTGGAAGAAGCTTCAATGAGGGAGACAGCCTGGCAAACAGCAAAATCACAAAGAACAGCATCAAACTCACCAGTAATGCTATAGTAGAGTACAACATATCATTGATACCTAGCAATGACCTCTCCTGGCATTCTCAGCATTCCCCTGAAATATCTCCTTAAACCCTAGTAAATCTAAAACCAAATTATCACGGTCAAATCTAACCCTAAAGGCACGCAGCCTTCTGATGTTCAATCCCATGCTGTGATAAATCACCTTAACCTTGCCTGAGCTAGAAACTTAAACCCCTAAACCATTACTAGCGATATGAAGTTTGGTGGTTGAAGTTGTCCTGAATGGACAGCAAGTCGCTGGTATCTGCAAATGGGTGCGTTTGCTTGCATTCACCTTGTCTATGTCTACGAGAGTGATGAGCAGTCTCACCCGTTGCACCGATGCCTTGTCAGAATAGAGTGCAGTCTTTTCACCTGAGTGTATGTTGCAATATTTGCAAGCATTAATATTTGAGATATGATGCATTTCCCTGAACCTCTGACAGCAGTTGTATACTGACTGACTTTTTTGTCCTCTCAAAAAACAGCTTATAAACCATTTTCTGCATCTGTGCACATCCTCTACCCATATATGCTGTGCATTTTACTTGGCAGCAAGTGTACCTAGTACGTGGATACAGGAGACAGGAGAGTAGTCTGACCTGTACATTTGTGTATGCATTCATGTACAGTACATCTGTGCATATACCTGAGTGTAAACCCATTTATATGTGAGTGTACAGGAATGCCACATCGTACATGATAAATTCTTACCTGTCCCAAGTGCAGTATAAGCAGCAAGGTGAGAGAGAGGGCCATGCTGGATAGCAGTTAGCTTTAGTTAGACACAGCAGGGTTACACAGGCCTTGCCAGTAGAGATGCATCCGGTGTTACATATAGTACATACAGGTTAGCGGTGGTCAACAGGTTAATCCACAAGTTGAACAGAAGTGATTCCAAAGCTAGCAGGCAAGCTAGTTAGTGGAGGTACTGTAGGTCACAGGGTTAGTTGTCCAGGCAGTGAATGATGGAGTGTCTTGGTCTTGAGGTATTCCAAGTAGTAGTATATAAGCAGTTAGCCAGTGAGGGCCAGAGAATGGCAGGGCAGCGGGTCGTTTCATTAACACAAAGCTAACGCTCTCCCTCCAGTCTCTCTCTCTCTCTAGGGAGAGCTGCTGAAGCAAATGAATGATTCAGGGTTGAGCTCATGAGGCCTGCCTAATAAATAATGAGATCTATTACTTAACTGTGTGTTATTTATGTGTGTGTATGTGTGTGTGTGTGTGTGTGTGTGTGTGTTACATTTGGGGGGTATCTGACACCTGGCAGCCAGGAAGAGCCAGTATGGGGCGGGATTTTGTTGAATGGGAGGAGAGGCCATGCATATGTGTGTGTGTGTGTGTGTGTGTGTATTCAGTTTCATAACTCAGCTAGAAGGCCAGCGCTCTACAGTAGCACGCCTCCTCCCTCCACTGCTCCTGATAACATCTCACTGATGGCATTTATGTGTGAATGCAGCTGAAGCGCAGACTCTGCCATTAACTGTAGGCTACATAAATTAATCTGTTCATTCATCAGTTTATCCACGTCTGTGCTGATTTTATTCAGTTAAAAAGTATGCAAATTCATAAAAGTCCTTGTAATTGAAAGTGGGCAGTGAGCGTTTGACTGAGCATGGTCTGTAAATGTGTGTGTTAGTGATGCGCGGGTCAATCCGAAACCCGCGGGTCCCGCAGGTTTATCCGCGGGTGGGGCGGGTTAGGGTCGACTGAAGATGATACTGAGAACGGGTCGGGCGGGTGCGGGTCAAATGGGCTACACACACAGTACACACACAATGTAATTCCAGACAGCTGGTTTATTCCACCATCCATACATTATATTCTGCACACACTGCACAGTGCAGCATTATTAGGCTACCTTTTTTTTTTTTTTTCGGGTTGCGGATCGGTTTCGGGTCATTGTTTTATGTGTATGAAAATGGGTCGGGCAGGTTCGGATATGTGTCGGATCGGGCGGTCGCGGGTTGAAAAAAACCTGACCCGCGCATCACTAGTGTGTGTACCTGAATGTATCTGTGCAGGGTGCACTGTGATTTTTCCCAGGTTAGGCAGCAGGTTCACTTGTTACTGATCCAAACACCCTTCTGACACAAGTTGACCTCATAAAGGACATGAAAGGTAGAAATAGAGTAACAAGTGTCATCGGCACACTCGATGACAAGATGCCAGTCAAACCAATTTGGGACTGGGAAAGCTACCCCTTTTTCTTGCAGTTAGTGCTTCCTGGTTGACCACGAGTCTCCCGCACTCATATTTTCATTGGCTACACAGAATGACATTGATCAGTGACACCAGTCACGGAGAGACTACGTCACCACTAGCGTCGTTTTGCCACTATACCTAGTTTAATACATCCATGCACTATACGTTCGAGTTTAATACATCCATGATTCGACCCAAGCCCCCAGGGCCTGCACTGGGCAGTGCAGTGATTTTGGTATAGTGGCCAAAGTCGGGACTGCAAGCCACGTGACGCCCTTGGGCACAGACTTTTTCCCATAGACATCCCACAGAAAAGAAACGGCTGAAAATTTCCTGAGCATCTCACAAAAACGACTCTTTGAGTTATCTGATTTTTATGGAGCCTGGGAGTGGCCATCGGGAGAAAAATAATTTATGTAGTGGCCACGATTTACTATAAGGTGTGGATGGGGGTGGATATTTTTGAAAACTTCGTATTTTCTCTGCGTTTTGCCCTCCCGTCCACACGAAAAACGCTGTTTTAGGTCACCGAAAACAGAGCTTGCGTGTGGACCGGTGAAACGGAGCTTTTTGAAATCGCTGACATCATGACCTCAACTTGCACATGGCAATTGTTTTATTTGTATTGAGCATGCGCCAGGAACCTACGAGCGATGGCGGACCACAAGTTTGTTTACGTGTAGTCAGTACTGTTAGGTTTGATTACGTGTTTACAAGTCAACCTAGCTGTAGGCTACTTCTCTTACTTTACTCTTCTGCTTGAAATCCACGATCTGCTTTTGAAAAAATTGGCAGAAATGAAGCGGAGCGCTCAGTTTGTTGCCAGGCAGCCAAAGTAGCACTGAGTTGTCCTCTTGTGAGAAGTGAGCGTGGATCTTATCCGCTCAAGTTGAACTATTTTCCACTCTTTGCACGATCAGCCACGGCAGAAAAATCCACGATCCACCGCGCAGCCATCGGTGAATGCGGAATCCGCACCCTTCCATAGGAAATAATGGCATTTGAGTGGAAATGTTTTTGTGTTCTCGTGTGGAAGGAGAGATTTTCTAAAACACCGTTGGTGTGGACAGGAATTTTTTTGAAAATGGCGGAGGAAAAAATGCGTTTTCAGAAATATCCATGTACATGTGGACAGGGTCTTTGAGTAGACAATCTATACCTTACTATTTCTCTAGACCAGAATAAAGAAATGAAACTTGAATGAAACTAATTATTTAAAAAGAAAGAGGGGAAAAGAACATTGGAAAAGCTGTTACATAATAATATGTTATTGTAGTAGGCTATTGATAGTCCCAGTCGTCATATTTACAAACTGTATTACTATTTTCCTTTCAAATGGTTAAATTTTTAATTAGTGCAATTAAAAAAACAATCTGTTACATGGTGTTATTGTCTGTAGAATATGATGTGTAGGCCAGGACATCTCTGCAGCATGACAATATTTAATTTAAAATGGTATTTTGACACACATTTCGCCTTTAATAAATATTGCGCCTCCTGCGATTTGAAAATTGCAGTAGGCCATATTGCGATTTCGATAAAATTTCGATTAATTGTTCAGCCCTAGCTTGTAGGCTCACTTTCAGAACGGACACAACAATAAACTTCACAACCTGGGAATATTTGCATTACTTTGAACTGATGGAAGGGTAACAACATTATTGTTACCTGTTAGCTGTGCATCGGGGAACTGAAAGCACGTGCCAATGTGTTGTGAGCACTATCCGCTGTTTATTTTTTGACATGATCAATCAAGGCCTCCTCTGTGATCATATCAGTTTACCATAAAGACAATCAGACCCCGAATAAATGAAAGCTGCTTTGTTTTAGACAGTAGATAACAGTAGAAAAGAGTAGATAACAGTAGTATACTCGGTGATGATTTCTATATGAGTGAAAACATCGGCAGAAGACATAAAGGCTGTGAAGTTTTTAAGTGAGTAACTTGAAAGCACTCGACTGAGTTACTTTTAATAAAGACTAACTTAGTAAAGTAACTAGTCGCTATTTAGAACTATAGTAACAATGTAAAGTAGGCTAACTAGATGATGAGAGCAAAGGACTGAACCTCAGATGTGTTCTATAATCATTCTAGTGTTTACACTTTTTATGAGCGACAGCCTCCAAAATCAAAGTCGAGCGATGATGGAATGTTGGTGACTTTGTAGCGATGTCCAGTTCTTTGATTATACGCTGGGTGACAGTTTAATACATCCATGGAGCTGAAGCGTGATTTGGGGAAAATCATCATTCCTACAGGATCCCGATATGAACAGAAACATTTCATTCAAATTAAAGTGACATAATAAAAAGAACTGTACAGGGAGAAACTATTGAATTAACAGATAGTAAGAAGGGCTGTTAGCAGGGCAACTGTTTTTACAGACCGGTAGAACCACTTTGCTTTCCGTGATGGTTTATTATATCAGAGATATAATAATCATTAGGCTACATCACATTTAATACTAGTTTTGTATGTTCATATGCAATAATACGCCTGTAGCATTTCCAGGCCATTGACCCACTCTGGCTATAAAAGAGGGCTTCTAACAAGCAGGTATCTTACATTAGTCGACCATAGTAAGCAGTGAATTAAATTTAGGCCAACAGTGATTAATAGACTGCACTCATTCCATCACCACAGGGAACATGAGGCGACTTTGTGAATATGAAATCTTTTCACAGCCACAGTGTGATGACCCAGCATTGTGTCAATGAGAAGAATGAACACGGTGTCTCAATGACGGGCAGTGATAAGAATTGTATGTGATTTTACTTTTCCCAGCTGAATTACTCCACTGCACTGACCTAATTTCCACACTGGGATCAATTTCATCTTATCTCATATTAAATCTGCTGCTGTGGGTCTGTCCATGTTGCATGTGTTACAGGTCCCAAGGGGTTGGGATCCCATAAACAGATAATAATGGTAAACCAAGCGGCCAAAACAACGGGTGAATTTTGAAGCCAATAAGGAAGTGGCTGAAAGCTGCAATTCCTCTACCGTCCATCCAAAAAGACTCCAAATCACACCCAACTATAAAGTCAATAAAATTTTTTGACAAGAGGTTATGGTCTCAGTAGCTAATTTTACTTCTTCTGATATGCTTCTGTAAGCACTTCCTTAGCACACTATGGAGTGATATATGCACAAGCGCTTAACCTAGGTACTTTTCAAGGAGGAGTAGAGGAATGAAAATACCAGAACACCTGCTTGGCTTACTCAGAACATATAGCCGGCATTTATTTAACAGTAACACTGAACATAGTACAGTTCTCTGTGTGCTGTCCTTTAAGTTGGGAAACTCAGTGTCTTTTCCTTGCCCCTTCAACCAATTCAGGTTGAGGAGAAAACAAACAAAATAATAAACATTTCAGAGCTCTGAGAAAATAACAAACCAAATTAAATAAAACCAATGTTCATCTACCCGGGTAGTGTGTTTTTTTTCTGTAAATGGAGTGTGGTGAGAGCTCAGTGCTTATCTGTACGATGTGATGAAGAGATGTGGAGTGAATCAGTCCTCTGCACACCCACTGTGTGTCCTCTGCTAGTCTGTTGTATGTCCATCGGCGATTTGCCCAACGAACAGTCTCTTTCTCCCACAAATCATCAGGTGCATAAAAAACCAACCTGCGTAAGCAGGGCAACATTTGATTATTCTCTTTTAAATGAAAATATTACCAGATCTGGAAATAATCAACTCAAAAATCCAAATTAATGAATTTACAGTACCTTCAAGATTACTATACATTCAATCCTCTTAGCTGCTGCACATGTAAAACTCTGGTACTAGCATAACACACAGCAACATGATAAGCATTTTCCTTAATTCCTTCTAATTGTGCTTTAGTTTATTCAACTCAAAGTTGGTTTTTAGTAAATGTCTTATCAAGAAATTGCCACATTGTAAAACACACAACTCAGAAAACAGCAAAGCTAAATGACATGAATTCTTACCAAGAGAACTTTTCACTCTGTAACAGAATACATTGACTCAGCTATGTTATGTTAGGTAGCACAGAATGGCAAATACTCAACAAACACTCAAACAACAAATGGAATACACAATCATTAAATCCTCGGCAGTTACTCCTTGTACCCCATTTTGGGACGGATTTCGTTCAAAAGAACCTTTAAACTAACTTTTTATCTTGCGTTAATACTTTCTACTCTGCATGGTTCATTTCCTTTCTGCTTTAGCTTGCTACCGTTCTGCTCTCTCGTTCTACTCTCTCTAACCGGGAAGCGCTGTTGTTGTTTTCCTCTCTGCAGCGCCACCACTGCCCTCTGCTGGACTAAAATAGCTATTGCAGATGGGAAAAGGACTGGAAATAAGTTCACCCTGATTATAGGCTATTTTGAGTGGGTTACACTTCCATATGGCGATTTTCAAAATAATTGCGTCATTAACGAGATATAACGGTTATAAAATGGGGTTGTTTTCCGGGTGATTGACAGGTCGCCTATTGACAGGTTGCCGATTATGGACCAATAGCAGGCGGAGCTGCGGGAAACCCCCGACTTTGCTCTGGCTGCGCCAGCCGGCTCCAAAAAATGTCAACATGGCGGCGCTCTTGAACCCCGACTTTTGGCTTCAAAACGGCCCTTCAGAAACCTATGGGTGAGATCGGGCCCAAAAAAACAAGCCCGACCCTACCTGAGCCCGTGCATGTTCTGTCTGTGCCCAGCACGGGCCCGTCCCATTGGCTGCATTTATGGGCCGGAGCCCGGTTTAAAACCGAAATTTTCTTAGTAAATTGGCTGTTCATAAGTAAACTAATTCCGAGTTGTTTGAATGACAAAAATCTGTTCAGAATTACGTGCGGGATCTTACTGAATAGCCTACTTCCTCTCGCAAAGGACTCGCAAAGCGAGTGGTGCCTTAGGCAGCACTTACATTTCAAATCGTAACCTTTGATTGACTGGTGATAAAAACATAATTGACACAAGGAATTAACAATCAGACTGCGGATTACAGAGAAATTTGAATGACAGAAATCTGTTCAGAATTACGCACGGGATCTTAATGAATAGCGCAACACGGAAGCGAAACTTGTTTCAGTTGGTTCAACAAACCCGAGCAGCCTTTGCGCATGCCTATATATAGGCTATATATATCTGGGGCCTACATATAACATTCTGATTATCACACCAAATAGCTTACTCCCCACCCCATTTATAAAAAAATAAATAAATATATCTGATCCGTTCTGACCACGAGACCGGCCCGGGGAATGCAGGGGAAATTCCTACCCGGGCCGATCTCGCGTTCGGGCAGAGAATCAAACCTCTGACACTACTACGGCCATCTTTTTTTACAGTCTATGTGAACACCAGCTATGTGAGACTGGTTATACGGGATCGTTAATGTTAGGTTTTGTGAAGCCAGCGAACGCAAAGATAGCCTGACTATGTTGAACTCGCTTCATTTGTCCGTCTGTCCGGAGTTGCAAGGCACACCATTGCTCCGATCGCCTCCAAAATTTGCCAAAACACTGTTCAGGGGTCTGGCATAAGTTTGGTAGCACCAAAAAAAAAAAATGTTGCAGATTTCTAACCTAGGCACTGACTATACTCTACCGTAGTTCTATTTCGTGGAGGTCCGCCCCCTCATAGGGGAGCTCTGCTCCTATTGGTTTACCCTGCTGCCGAAGCAGCACCAATGACGGTCCGCCCCATAGGAGAGCTCTGCTCCTATTGGTTTACATGACTGAAGATCAAATGTATGAATGTCAGCGCGAGCCAGGACAAACAACAAAGTCCTAAAATGCCCAAAAAGAAGCGACCATCACTCTCGGATCGCGAGGCCAAGCGCAAGAAATTGGCTCGAGCTAGCGAAACTCCAGACGAGTCAGGTAAGAATTCTCACTGTCAGCAGTAAAAGGTAGTTGCATGAGGCACTGGTTTACACAAGGACATGCATACCAGCGATGTGTTTTCAAGACACTCCTTCTGAGTGATATTCTGTCCACAGTTAACACTAATCTGGCTAACTATCTTCGGTAACTTCTTACTGTAGATCCATTTTGTGCTACAAAAGGGCGAGGACGCAGTCAAGCTTCTTGAGGCACTATCACTTCTATTGCACAAAAGGAAAATACTCTCCAGGGGCCATCTTATTCATTCATTTACAAATAGCCTACTTTTTTCCCGGAAGAAACCTGACCTGACCAACAACAACATAATCACAACAGTTATGGACCCGATCAGAAAAAGGGTGCACCACCATGATCCCTTGCTCTTAAAGCTGCACATCCTCATTTACCAACACAATCAGTATATAATGATAATAATTCCATGATCAGTACAGAGTATGATAGCATCATTTTCAAGGAGCATGCTTGATCGTCTTTTTAATAAATGGGTTGAGGAAGAATTTTCCTGGCACTCCTATAGGCCTGTGTGTCTAAATAGGATGCGTTTTTTTTTTTTTTTTTACGTTTTGGTAAATGGTTTAGCAACATAATGTGCAATTGTTGAAAGAGTTGCATCATATTTATGCCCATCAACTATAAATGTAAAAATTTTACTAAATATTTTAAATCATATATATTGTTTGTCGTCATTGTTTGTGCTGGCTTACTCTGTTGATATCAACACTTCAGGTGACAGGTTAAATTTCATAGGGAACGCTGTCAATGTAACGGTTTGCCATGTCTTTATTCATAGTAATGAAATATCTACCAAGTAATAGAAGTCCACCTCCAGGTGTAAAAACGAAGGAAATTAACCACAAAAAAAAACGACATTTTAAGTGAAGAGTTAGTGTTTGTCAAAATCCTCAAAAAGAAAGGAAAGTCAATTGGTCATCACATTGCTAACTTCAGCCTGCTCTGCAACAAGGTGTATCAGCAAAGAGTTTGGACAACTGCTACAGTCCTGTCTATGTCTACTAACCCTAACCCTAACCCTCAAACAAAATGTACTCACCACAGGGAAGACTGCTTAAGATTCAAACTTTCTCCTAAAGAGCCCCATTCATACTCTTCAGAGTGGTGACTACCCCATAATTGTGAGCACTGTGCAGTGTTCTATAAGTATGACTGTGTCTTTGTCGGTAAAAATAATTTAATTGAGATGAAACAAACACATCAAACAGATTATATACAAATTCATCAGCTTTAGGTCACTTACTGACAAACTCACCTGCAAAAACTCTATTTTTCCAGCATTAAGTCATGCAATGCTAACAAGTGCCGCTTATTTCCAGTGTAATACATTAAGACAATGTTATATAAATCAGTTCAAGTGGAACAAGTTCATGTGTCAGGGTGTCCTGGTGGCTCGATGGGATAAGTTGTTTTCAATCATGTGCCATTATGACCATTATGTCTGCAGGTTTTTGTTCCAATCAAACACTACAGCAGCTGATTTCACTAACTAGTTCCTCCTGTCTGGTTTATGGTGTGTTAATTAGTGAAATCAGCGAAAACCTGCAGACTCTTGGGTCACGATGGCACATGATTGAAAACCAATGTTGTGTTTATCGTAGTGTGTTTGTATTGGTAGACTGTATAATGTTAAACTGTAAATTTTGTTTTGACTCTTGACTGCAAACCAAGTTTCCCATTCGGGATACTAAAATACTTAACTGAACTGAACTAAGGCAACCCCCCACCCCCCCATCTTCTCTTTACTATACTGTCCAATAAAGCCGAAATGGCATAAAAATGACAGGATCTTAAAGAAAAAAGTAGTTCATGTGCTACTGATTTTAAACCATTTGTTTTGTCATTTGTTTCTATTCTTAGTCAGCACAGAGAAAATATACTATACTTAATTTATTTCCTACACAGATGTACCACTTTACATTTCTTACTTGACTGTTTTGGGTGCATGTTTGTAACTTGTTCCTGACACAAGTCCATCTAGTGTCATACGACACAATGGTCATTTTAGGAGTGTCTCTTCCTGCATTACATCATATTTATAGAACACTGCACAATGCTAAGGTGTATGAGAAATGTGGGCACCACCACTTTGGCCTTGAAGCGTGTGCCAGGCTGAAGACCTTTCACTGTGTACTGGGACTGTGTCTCTGATGAGTTTATGTGGAAGATGTGTGTGACAGATTTGACAGACAGTGTGGAAAGGCGTTGTCCTCTCTTAAGTTTCCAAGTGAGGAGAGCAGTGGTGGTTGTGCTGTATACATGGAGACTGGAACTGGACTGGTTTATCCACATTGCAGTTGGGACAGGGTGGTAGAGTGGGTGGGATGTGATATAATAACTAGGGGTGTCACGATTCTCCAAATCCACGATTCGATTTGACTTTCGATTTTAAGGTCACGATTTGATTCGATTTTTGATTTAAACATTTTTTTTTCAGCACTGACGGCTATGCCATTGTTAGACTATCGAGTCTTGATTTGTAAAGATCAACAGATCATTGGTTTTATGCCCTGACAACTGTCATTTACATTTTTAAATTCTTCTTTAAAAAGATGGTATCAAGTGTGATATAACTGCCATATATATATTTTTTTTTTGTAATGTACCACACTAAGGCCATATGGTCAAATTTTTTCAAAGTTTTTCCATTTAAAAAAACACAACTTTCCCTTTAATTTGGTGCCAAATACATGGCAAGGCGATTCAGGGCGTCTCCTTACTTAAGTGTCATTCACAGTATGACAACAAAACAGATCCTTCCTATCTTGGCTAACGATAAGCTTTCAAAATCCATACAAAACCTCCAGCGCTTCAGCTCACACAGTAATAACATCAGACAATAATAGTCGCCAAACAAATATGGAAAAAGTCGCCAAACTTATATGGATAAAAGTCGCCGCAACCCGGCCAGTCCTCCTACCGACTCTTCGGCGCACTGCCTCCCGGAAAACAGCGTCTGTCTCCGGCGGTGAGAGCAGGTACGTCCCGCTGTTTAGTGAAGGTGATCTTGTGTCTTGTTTTATCGAGCAAGAACAAGCTATTTCGATCAAAATACTTCAACTCACAACGTCTTCGTAACTTTCCACTACATACGGCGGGTCAGGTTCTGTCTCACAGCACAATCTGACAGCTTCCAGAAGGTTTTAAAAGCGTGACGTTTAGCCGGCGAAGCCATTTTTAGATCTAACGTTACCGGTGGAGGACGACTAAACCCGGGGAAAATCAAACTCTCAGTGTCACCAGATATACCTACTAATGACCATCTGGAGGGTCATCAGGTGGACTGGTCCAGCAGGCTGTCACTCAGCACTCGAGATGCTGCATCAGGAGTGTGTGTGTGTCTGTGTGTTGGAGAAAAAAAGAAATTGGAGGAGGGTGTGTGAAGGAGACATTGCAGGTCCAGATACAGTGTTGTCCTTCCATAGTGTGAACTGAAGCTCTGCAGCATATTAAACTGCTGCAGTCAGTCACTAGAACATGGAGTCTTACAATCTTCAGACAAAGAAAGACACGGTTCAATCTTTTATTCGCCTATTCTATTTCAAAATACAGATACTGCAAAATGAGCAATGATCACAAATTAGTAACTGATTAATCTCCCCTAAGTGAACAAAGCATTACATAAAACTTTTATTTGTACAAAAGCTATATTTGTTCTGCTAGGACAAACCAAAATGCATACACACTGTTTGAAGGCAACGGCGGGTATAAAAATGCAACAATGGCCTCAACTGCTGTAACAAAATGATATAAATTGTTCATATACAGTAGGACAGTAGGCTAATGGCATCCTAGCATCAGTCAAAAGCACTAGCAAGCTGACTGGGTTGGCACAGCAGGTCTGAAAGACAATAAAGACTAAAGTGCAAACGTAACTAGTTGAAAACAATCTCCCGCTTGTGTCCCTCCGTTATGTTTTATGTCTCTCAGTTACAACTACGACTCATGGTCAGTGCTGTAAAATGTACTATAGTGGCACACACAAAATGGAACATGGCTGTTTTTCATGCTTATCCATAAGTACTGTACAATCCTGACACCCCCCCCTCCCCCCCCCATCTCTCTCTCATTCATACATCCCAAATCTCTCTCTTTCTCTCTCTCACGCTGTCATATCTGTTTGGACCCTCCTTCTAGTTCCATTGGCATGAGCAGTCCAGAGGCTCTTGGAAGTTGTAGTCCACTAGTGTGGAGTTGCGTGAGCAGTAGAGTGTGACCGAACGGGTTTGTAGTCCACTCTCGCGACAGCACTTACAGAACCTGGCGTGACTGTTGATGTTGAAGTTGAATATGGTGGCAGACGGACATTTCCCGTCACATGAATACACTGTTACCTGCAAGAGGAGGGAGAGAGGATGAAGAGGGGACAGGAGAATTCATAATGCCGGACGAAAATTCATAATTGGAGACATTTTTTACAGACTGAGTTTATCTTTTTTTTTTCTTTAAATGATTTCTTGTCCTTTCCCATCCTAAAGCCCATCTCCCCATTTTCTTTCTCTCTCTCTCTCACCGGTGCATTGCTCCTGCAGTCATCCTTTCGAATGGTTGTGCGGATGGCCACACGCTTGCATGTCTTACCATCCTCTTTACCTATATACATGTTCACACAGAATAAGACGTACACACAGAGTAACACTCAGATATAACTCTGCACATACAGTACCCTCTGAATAGCACTGAGATACACATGAACACATTATTAATAACTCATTAACACACCATACCTTTTACCTTTCACACCAGAAAACATTAAGAGGCATGCTAAAACAAACACACCCAAACCCCCCCAACCCCCCTCCCCTAACCCTAACCCACACATACACACACGCACACACACACACACACACACTCTTACTTTGATCATTTGCCACAGAGGCCTGTCACTCACACACCCTGAAAGGCCTATTGAGTAGGGCTCTTTGTTGCCCAGCAGTAGGGGCTTGCTTTGATTGACAGCTGGGTGATGGGGGGTGCAGTTCTCACACCAGAGATCCAGCTCTCCTATTGGCTACTGACCTAAGCTTGACCTTACTTCTTAACCAATCAGAGCTAGTGAAAGGGATGGGGACTGGAATGTCTGAGAGCAGTAAGATGATGTCCAGCTTCTTCTTCTTAATAGACCATTGTGTTACATTGGAGCTTTTTCTGCCTCACAATTGGTTTAAATACTTTTATTTGATCAACCCTTTCTTTTTGATTTAACATCACATCTTGCCAGATATAAAAAGATTATGCGCTAGAGAATTATGCAAAGTTAAATGTTGTTCATAATGTTATGATATGATTTAGGGCTTAACCAACAGAAAAGCAGAAAATGCAGAGACAGACAGACAGACACACACACACACACACACACACAAACACAAACACACACACACACACACACACACACACACACACACATACGAAGCTGAACAGTGAAAGAGAATGAGTCAATGAATGTCAGGATGCGAAAGAATCATTGTGAATGGGAAAAGTGCAAGGTGGTGGTACCTGTGTCACAGTTAGTACTACCAGTGGGTGTTACGGGATTAATGGTAAACGGTAAAACACCCACTCCAGAACCTGGGAGCATCGTCAGGACCGCAGCCGTCCGGTTAAAAGAACGTCAGGAGAACACACACAAGGTTACGTTTGGTTTAGAAAACACAGTTTAAAAGTCACACACAAACACACAGAGGATGGAATCAGTGCAGCTGGCATGCACATGGATTTCACTTTTCTTTGGGTCACTCCGGGCAGCCAGCCAAAGGAGGCAGTCATTTGATGTACTACAAAGAGCAGCTCAGCAGGGCAAACTCTAACCCCTGCACCATCTCACATCCTCATTGGTCAAATGCTCACCATGGAGCACCCCGATTGGCCAAACTGCAAGGTCACTGCTAAAGCAGGCAAGCGGGCGAGGCTGCAATGCCAAATCCACAAAGAGAAAATGTCACCATTACATGTTTATTAATGCATTTAAAAGGTATAATTCACCCAACTTGCAAATGTCTTATTCCTACATATCATTTTGTAAAGTAGACATGGAAAACAGTCTACAGACCATCACCTTGAAAGCAGAAGTTTTGGAGGTTATGTATTGACTTAGTATTTACTATTAAATATTGACTACAATCATGTTTTATCCTTCTATTTAATTTTTTTTAAATTTCATTCATTATTTCATTACTTCATTACTTGTGTCTGAGCTATGGTGGCTCTCCAGTATGTCAACGGAAGATCTGGGGACAAACCGTGAAAGCAAGGGATTCTGGGAAATGTAGTGATTAGGCCAACAACAGGCTTTTACTCCACCCTCTACAACAGGCCACACCCCCAACCACTCAGCCAATAAGCCCATCCACTGCCAGGCAACAAGGCGCTCACCCCTCTGATTGACAGCTGAAAGCGTTATGAGAAGCATCTAAGGCTTTTGGTGACTCACATGTCCTGCAGCAGCCGTCCACATAGCTCTGAACCACGCCGCCGTTCTGTAACAAGAGCACAGGATGAGACAACAAAGATAATGGGAAACAAATGCAAAAGGCTTTGAACATACACATTTCCATACATAATAGGGGTGCATCGATCGGTTTTCAATCATGTGCCATTATGACCATTATGATCGGTTTCAACTGCTTGATAAAAAAAATTTGCTGTATCAGGAAAGTGGTTGAACGAAGCCAATTTGTGGCACTCAGCAGGATGTTTTTAGTGTAGGCATGTGGCATTGACAGTTTATTTCTGATGTTGTGTTTTGAATTTCACTGCCTATGATCATAGATTAGAACAGTTTAACATATTGGACAGAAGGCAAATCCTATACTGCCACTATGAAAAACTTTTATTACGCACCAGTGGCAACAGGTGAGTAAGCACCTGAGTCAACAAGCACACACTAAATCAGATGTTTGGATAAAACATCTGATTTATTTACACATGGCCAGCTATGTCATGCAGCCATAAGAACAATATGTAAATATTGGCCCCAGAAAACCTAATCAGTGCATTCCTAATACATGGAAAAACAAACAAAGGGCATAGCAGTGTTTTTTTTTTAGAAAGTTTGTGAATGTAAATAACCAATGGCTATAAGAGTTTAACCCATGTACAGTACAGGTAGAGGTCCTGACCTGAATACACTCTGTATCATTGAAAGGTGGGCAAACCACTCCAGAAGCAAGGACCACCGCTCCCACTGATGTTTCCATACAGTCGTAACGGGTACAGTTATCCACCCAGGAACTCCCTGCCTACACACATGCATACACACACACACACACACATACGCACACAATCAGAATCGGTACTGATCTGAGAAAGGAGCTTTGATTATGTGTGGATGTAGATGTGCTTCTTCTTACAGTGAAAAGTTCTGTGGTTCCGTTGTCGTTGGTGAAAGAACAGGAGAGGTTTTTACAGGAGCCGCAGCACACCTGAGGGTCAGAGGATGCTACGTACACCTGGTGCTAAAAAGATGAAGCGGGAAAAAGGAGAAAGAAGTATAAGTAGGGGATAGAATTGTATGGAAGATGAAAAAAAAAAGGAAGAAAGTAGACGTGAAGGTGACATTTGAACAGATAAATTCACAAACATGCTTTCCACAATCGATGTTTCTGCTATACCAAATTGTGTTGCATACATACCGGTCCACATTTCTGGGAGCAGTTGACAGAGGAGATGTCCATGGCATAAAAGCCAGTGTCTGGATCTCTGTTATGCAGGCAGTGGACGGTGTAACACAGCTCCCCCTCAAAGTACTGAACCAGAGACTGGCCTGGGCCCAGCACCGTCATCCCCTGGAAAACACACACCTCCGCCTTCTCTATACACACACACATGAACATACACAAACATATGATCAGTAATCATCCTTGATGTGCTAGTAACAAATATACGTTTTTATGGTAAATTGGAAGGTTAGGTTGATGGCCAGGGAGCATGTAAGAGTAAGAAGCGGTGGAGAAAAAATGCTGTCGCTCAGCACACTTTCTTCAGGTGTAGTGTGTGTGTGTGTGTGTATTTTTGCATGTACTGCACGTACGGCATGTATACTGAGGGCAGCCACAGTTGGTGCGGCTGTCTGGAACCTCCACCAGCACCTCCCCCTAAGAGAAAACAGAAGGCTGGGTTACTGACTTAGCTAGCTTGTGTTTTCCTCTAACAAAGACTTGGTTAGAGAGTGAGTTATTGATGCAGGTTTTATTTGCTGACTTACCACCTGACAGACAGGGACAGCGCTGTCCTCACATTGGCACTCTGAGAGAGACAGAGAGAAAGTAAAACAGAGGAGTAGCGTGAATGTTTGCACATGACAAGCATAATAATTTCGAAGATAAAACATTTTAATTTTACTCCAAACAGCAGTGAATTGACACCGACAACAAATAGGAATGTGTGTGCGTGTATATGCGCAGGTGTGTGTGTGTGTGTATGTGTGTGTGTGTGCTTATACCACAGTGGTGCTGCGGGCAGCAGCTCCCAGGAAGAGTAGTTTGAACCAGAGAGAGACCAGGTGCACAGCTCACAAATGATTCAGGACACAGGTTGACATCACACACTGCACAAGGGAGAAAGTATAAACATGACTTTGAAGACACACACACACACACACACACACACACACACACACACACACACACGCACATAGTCACTCACACTACCTACCACAATGGTACTGTGGACAGCAGCTGTTGGTGGAGTTTAGATCCACAGCCAGAATTTCTCCATGCGAGCAAGTTGGAACAGGCTCAATACATGATTCGCACACTGCAAAAGACAGAAAACACAAACTCACAGTTTTGCTGGTGTAATGGATGGAGGGGCCATGACAGATGTG
Source organism: Centroberyx gerrardi (assembly GCF_048128805.1). Lineage (NCBI taxonomy): Eukaryota > Metazoa > Chordata > Actinopteri > Beryciformes > Berycidae > Centroberyx > Centroberyx gerrardi. Next base: position 16,695,510 of record NC_136000.1, on the reverse strand, counting down.
CCGACCTCATACCAAAGCCTTTCAGTTTTAGACGGACCGGTTATTGACAATTAAACCTTACCACACAGGTAAGAGTAGCAGCAGGATTTGTCCTCCCTGACCTCGACTAGGAACTGATCTTCTCTGCAGTCTGGGGCAGAGACAGGAGAACACGCCATGGGGTCGCACTCTGAGGAAGACCAATCGCAACACAATGCTTAGTGAATGGAAGGGAACGGGCCAAATATAACATGCAACAGAAAACTTTGCAGTAAAGAGTAGAAAAAAGGGAGTTTGGTCTCACCACATCTGTACTCTGGGCAGCAGGACAGAGCGCTGTAACCGATAACGAGTCGGTTACCGTTATCACAGGGCGGAGCCTCGCTGTCGCAGATGGTCATGTTGCACTCTGACAGGGCGTGAGGTGGAAAAGAGGAGAGGGGAGGGAAAGATCATTTAAAGTGTCCCATGTGCATACAATGGCCCATGGAAATTCAACAAAAGAACATACTATTTAGTGTTGTGTTTTTCACAGGCGGGTCAAGGGGAGAGGATGTCATATTATTATAAAGGGTGAGACTTGTGGGGATGAAGAGGAATGAAGGGATAAGATTCAACCATGATCTTTTAAAGGGAACTCTTGGCCATTAGTCATCTTGGGACCAATCGCCCGCTCAAGTGCCAAAGAAGTCATTTAAACTGGTAAACTCACCACAGATCTTCTTAGGGCAGCAGGCTCCTTCCTCCAGCACATCTAGTACGTACTCTCCCTCCCTCTCACACAGCGGGGCAGGGACGGCACTGCAGTCTGGTTCAACAGCCACCACAGAGCCATTCTCCATACACTTGTACAGACAGCAGCCTCGAGCAGAGCCATTCCACACCTCACCAGGGGCCCGGGGGTTACCCTCGTTATCTGTGCACACTGGATAACCCAGAGCCGAGCAGACACACTCAGATCCGGCACGGCCAATAGGTGGTTCCAACACTCCAACAATATAAGGAATGATGTGAAGCACAATCTAAGAGTCTCTGGCAGACGCGTAATCACTCCGTCACTCACCACAGCGTTCCTCGGTCACACAGTAAGGGGAGTCGGCGCGGTGCAGGATGGTTCCACTGCGGCACACACACTCCTCTCTGATGTAAGAGCAGGTGGTCTCCTCGTAGTACTCTCTGTTCTGACAGGTGCGGCTGGTGCAGGTGCTCACACATGGCTGATACTCCTTACCAGGGGGACACCGCAATGCTACGGGATGACAGGCAGTTAGCGATGCATGAGCAAACGAGAAACACGAGTGAATCCATCTGTGCGCGTGTGTGATATGGGTGTGTGTGTGATGTCTCGGCCTGTGTCTCCTTACGGCAGAAGTTGTGTCGTCTCCAGCTGATGCAGACTTGGTGTGTGTAGCAGACTGCCACGTACGCCGCCAGGAAGTCACACTGGTGATCCTTATAATGCAGGTCCCCCGCCCACATTACGTCACAGAACTGTTCTGGAGACACCTGCAAGCACACAACCGACCATCAAGTCATGGCAAATTAACCCAACACCTTATAGAACGCGGTGTGTTTGTGTGTGTGCAGCTACCTTGCTGTGGCAGGGCGTGAAGGCTCTCTGGTGAAGCATGGTGAGGCAGTTGGAGCAGTCGCCGGTGGTGCAGTTGTCTCCGACCCTGCGTGTGTGTTCGGTCTCGTCGGTGGTGGGGACCCTCCAGGCCTGCAGGAACAGCACCATGTCTCCCACCTCTCTGACCACCGTGCCGTTGGGCAGCTTCAGGTCATCTGCCGGGTTCCCATCACAACAACCTGGCACCGCGGGCAGACAGAGGTAACGTCACCGCGTGGGTTGGTCACCTTTGTGGCTCCAGGTAGGTGTAGGTGTGTGTGTATGTGCATGTGTGGCAGCTGTACTTGCTGCACAGACATTGATTAATTAAAAGACAGCGATATAATGTGTGTGTGAAACTCTCTAATTAAGTGAAATGGGTCTCAACATTTCAAAGTGTCATAGCCTATAATCACTCAAGTCATAGTGATGCGCCTGGTTAGCCATTAGGCCTTTAGGTGCTGATAGCTGGCACTTACATAAATTAAGCTGGTGTTGATGTAGTCAGAGCCTGGTATGAGTGTGTATGTGTGTGTGCACTCACCACACAGGCCTCGGGTAGGTGCAGATGCATTATTGGGAGCAGTGTACTGCAGCACCATGATGCCAGTGCTGTGGTACCACTGTATGCTGACGCCTCCAGGTGTGTGGATCAGGTACATGCTGCCTGTGTCGTCCACATAAAGAGACTGACGGGAGAACGGGAGCCTGGCGGCTCTGTAGTTCACTGACACCTGGAGACAGAAAGACACACACATTATATGCATGGGGGAAATATATTTATTTGAGTTAATTTAATTGATTTAATTGAGTTGAGGTAGAGTACAAAAAGGCAAAGAAGGTTACCTTGCGGTCCAGTCGGTTGATAATGATTCTGTAGGAGGAGGTAGTAATGTTCAGCTTCTTAAAACACAGACCAGAGGTTCCACCTGTAGGACTCTGGGAGATAAAATGAGAGAAGGGGAGCGATAGGGAGTGCAAGAGAATGATATTAAACGCATTGATAAAAGCTTTTGCCCCTGATGCAAACACAACTGTCTGATAAATAAGGTAGAAGAAGAGAGTGGTACTCACAGTCCGTCTGATCAAATTTACACTCTACAAAGAAAACAAAATACAATTCACTGAAAGCAACCAGCACTATTTGGAAGTCTATTAGTATAGAGTTCAGTTCATATTTCAGACTTTTATGTTACCTGGCTGGTTGGACATTTCTCCACAGTGCCGATAATAGTCTCCCTGGGCAGGTGGACCAGGATGTAGGAGCCATTGTCATACAAAGCCACGTTGTTACCATCAAACGTGATCACACGCAGGTCCGACATCACGGAGCAGCGACCTGGCATAAGCAATTACAACAACAAAATTGAACACAGTTGCACTAAAACAAGAGCCTGAACGGTTGCAATCATACAAACTGCTTGCAGTATTTATTCATTATACAGAAACATGCCCCAGTCTGCCTCAAGGGACACAAAGAAGACCTGTTTAATCACATGTTGCTGATGCGAGACCGGATCCCAGGTCATCCGGGTAAAGGATGATTTCTCCAACAAAATGGATATATAGCATTATGGAATCCAATCCTTCATGTGTACTTACAGGGGCACTGCCACTTTGGGCAGCAGGGGTCTGTGTTGGTGAGGATGGGCAGGCCCAGCAGACTGCAGTGGGGCTGGGTGGTGTTGTAGCGGCAGTGGAGAGAGGAGTTGTGGAGCAGCAGCTCTCCGTTGAAACAGATCAGCTCAGCACACTCGTCTATACGATAGGAGTATGGGGGCTATGGAGAGAAATGCACACATTTTATTTTCTTTTTTACAATGCATGTTTGCACTCCACTCCACAACACTTATGTATGGCTTTCTGTAGACTTTTTAATGTAGATATGACAAAAATTTGCTCATCATTTAGACTGCTGTAAATTTGCTTTCTTCATGTCTCATATCTCCATTGTTACATACTGCCTATATACTGATACTTTTGATAATGGCTCTATTATTTCATATTGGTATTTTTACATTATTACAATGTTATGTTTATACTCATATTTCTCTATATATAGCACATATTTACTAATCCATATCTAAGTAAGCAATCAACAGTCAAAGGAACATCTGTAAGAAACAGCTGTAAATAAATCCATACATGTAAGTAATCCTTAGTCTTCCCTATACTTCCCACTCACACTGTCAACTTTAACGTGTTGAAATTCTCAGCTGCATTTGTTTATATAACCCAATTTTTTTAGATTCTATTTGTATGTATATATTCAATTTTTGTCTACTGTATCCTATGACCTTTGCTGCAGCAACGACCCACTTTCCCCACAGTGATCATTAAAGTTTCATCCTATCCTAACCTATCCTAACCTATCCTTATTCTTTCCTTTCCTTTCCTTTCCTTTCCTTTCCTTTCCGTTCTGTTCCTTTCCTTTCCTTTCCTTTCCTTTCCAATCCTACCTTGCACTAAACATTCACAAACATCTAGACACATAAAGGCACAAATAATAGGAAAACCGTGTCTGATATACTAGGGAATCACTCTTACAATTTTTGAACACATTCCAGTGTTATCACCTCTGAGATTCAGGGGGTAGTCTTGGTCAGAGTCTAGGCCAGGACACACTCTCTTGACACAGATTTATCTCCCAGGTGTGTGTGTGTGTGTGTGTGTGTATTTGTGTTCGTGAACAGCATGTGTCTGTACGTGTATCTGTTTTGTGGCTGTGTGTTAAAAGTTTAGCTAAAACAGAAACACTTACTGTACAAGGGGTAGTGGGCAAGAGGAAGGGAGGTGTGGTTGACACTTCCTCTGTTGTAAGAGAGGTTTCGGGGCTTGTGGTTATTTCCGTGGTTACGGGCTCAGTAGTGGTCAGCTCGGTGGTCCCGGGGAACGGTGTCGTGCTCGTCACGGCAGCTGTCGAGGTGTCTATCGCGGTGGTGGTCTCGGTGGTGATGGTTGTATCAATTGGTACTGGTTGAGGAGTGGTTGTGGTTGCGGTGTCAGGGACAGGAGTGCGAGTGGGGGAGGGGGTGGCGGTGGGGGTGGCGGTGATGGCTGCAGTGGTGATGGCGGCTGTGGTGGCGGGCGGCCGTGCGGTGGGGGAGGTGCGGGGAGGCAGCGTCGGGACCAGGGTGGCAGTCGGAGTCGCGGTGGGAGTGGTAGCGGTGGTGGCGGTGGGAGTGGAGGGAGCCGCGGTGGAAACAAGAGTCGTAGAGAAAGGAGGGGAGGCGGTGGAGGGTGCCGTAGTGGCCTCGGTCACAGTGGAGGGCGTCGCCCTGGTTACCGTGGTCGCCGCGGTACTGACCCCTGGGGCTATCGTGGTTCGGGTGGGTGTCGCTTCGGGGATGCCGGGAGCGGCTGTCTCTGGCGGGGTGGAGGGAGTGAGAGTGGTGGAAACGGGTGCTGTGGAAGGCGGGGTGGGAGGAAGAGGAGGACCAGGAGGAGTGGGAGATGTGGGTGGCGAGGGGGTGAGCGAAGGGGTGACCCGCTCAGTGACTGGTGCTGCACTGGGGGTAGTGGGAGGCCTAGCAAGGGCTGTGGTCGTGGTGGGCCTGACAATAGCGGGGGAAGTAGTCGTCACTCTAGCAGTGGTAGTAGCAGTAGAAGTGGTGATGGTGGTGACAGTAGTTGTAGGCCTTCTGGTAGTGGTAGTGGTAGGCCTTCTAGTAGTAGTAGTGGTGGGCCTTCTAGTAGGGGTGGTGGTAGGTCGTCTGGTGGTGGTAGTGGTAGGCCTTCTAGTGGTGGTGGTGGTAGGCCTTCTAGTGGTGGTGGTGGTAGGCCTTCTAGTGGTGGTGGTGGTAGGCCTTCTAGTGGTGGTAGTAGTAGGCCGCCTGGTAGTAGTAGTAGTAGGCCTTCTGGTGGTGGAAGTGGTAGTTGGAGTGGGAGTCGTGGTTGTAACTGTTGTTGGTGCTGTAGTGGTTCTGTTGGACCGCGTCACATACTCAAAGGGAGTCGGCGTTGGGGGAAGGGACACACCTAGAGGAGACAATATCCCAGTTATACATTTTATTTTTAATTTCTACAATGTCTAACTCTGGATAATGACAAGAACACCCCACTTACAAGGCTAGATCTATTTATTGTATCAGTTTAAAGCATCCGTCTTTGTCTTTGTGCCTTCTCTGGTGCTAAGTAAATAAAGATTGATTGATGATTAATTGATTCTACTGTGTGGGAACTTTGAGACACCAACACTCACAGTCCTCTGTGTAGACACATCTTCTGGTGACTTCATCAAGGACCATGTTCTTGGGACAACGTGGAAAGCAGCCCTCCACACTGTAACACATACAGAAACCATTTCAACGCTTGAGTTAAGCATGAATTATTTTGGGTGTAGACTGAGAGTGCTTTCAATGAACTGAGCCGCTTACGGCGGTAGGAAGTGGCAGCGTGTGGCATCTGGGTCACTGCAGGTGTGAACACACGGACTAGCACAGGCCTTGTAGCGCCACTCACACATCATGCGGTACGGAATCACAAAATTGCTCTCTGCCAGAGGAGAGAAAAACACTTGATGAGTCAGTGTGTGTGTGTATGTGCAGGCGTGTGTGTATATGTGTGTGTGTACATGCATGTGTTTCTGACCCTCCAAGGAGAAGCTACTGCTGGTTTTGAAGCCCTCTGAGTTGTCGTATCTCTGGGCTCTCGCTGCTGTGCGTGTCAGCGTTAGAAAGACTCCAGGCTGGCCGACAAGCTCGAAGGAGGTGTGGCCTGGCAGAAACAGCCCCTGGTGCTGGATGAAGGTTGCCGACCGACTAAACTCCTCCCCCCGACTCCAGCGCTCCATTTGGAGCCGGCTACGCCCCGACACAACCAGGAAGTAGTTTGGCCTCTCTGCAGACTCCAGTGACACCACAGGGACACCTGGGCAAATGGGGGAAATTAGTGCCAAATCAATTAGTTGATCGGCGTACAATTTATCAATTATAATTTTGATAATTATAATTAATAATTTTAGTCATTTATAAAGTAAAAATATCAAACATTTGCTGGTTACAGCTTCACAAGTGCTTGCTTTTCTCCGTTTTATATCATTATAAAATTAATGTTTTTTTTGGCTAAGTAAGCAATTTTACAACATCACTTTCAGCTCTGGTAACTTGTGATGGGCATTTGTCATTATTTTTGACATTTCATAGACTAAATGATTTATCGATTAATCAAAAAAATAATCGATACATTAATCGATAATGAAAATAATCGTTAGTTGCAGCCCCAGGTGAAATGGGGGTTAGTCAGTGTGATTGTGTGAATGTGAATGCTCACGTGATGTGCGGTCCTTCTGCAGGCCTGCTGTGACCATGAAGTTGAACAGCAGTCCTGGGGCAGGCAGCTGCCCCGGTCTCTCTCTCACCAGGGGAAACAGTGAGCTGCTGGTGCGATTCACCCCAAACATGGTGTCATTATAGACAGCACTGACCAAGGAGAACGGACCATCGCCCAGCTCTGTGGGGAAGTGAGAGAGGGGTTGAGTGTAAATGGGATGACTTGGTGCCATGTCAGTGGGGGACTAGAGTTTACAAGTTTTGAGAATCCACAAAAGGCAATCAATAAAATAGCTGCTCTACGCTGACTAACACTCACTCATACTTACCTTGATTATAGTATTCACAGTCGTAGGCTGGAAAGAGAAAGATAATTCAGAAGTTACAAAGTATTTCAACAGCACAGGGATAATTAGAAGATAACAACAACAAGATATTATGGACTATGGATTACTGATTGAGATTAGTGTGTTAATTAATGTGTGTGTGTGTGTGTGTGTGTGTATGTGTGTATTAGGAGTGGGGTTAATGCATGAATGAACTCATCAATTCCAATTCAACTGACAACTTGGAATTGGAATTTCAGGAAGTTGAATTTAATTAAATGAAATTTTGTGAAATTCCATATATATATATACCACATATTTATCACATCTGAGATTGCATGTAGTGTTATACATTATCAATACTGAATATCATAAAATGTTAAAGGTACCTTTCAGGTGGTATTTGATGCATGTACATGTAATCGTAATACATACATTATGTTACAATACGTTTAACTGTCTTTTATTTGATTCATAATGTTTGATTTATAATGTTTAGCAAGTCAAGACAAACTCTCTTAGAATTTGGAATTTCGTGGAATTTAATGGAATTTAATTCTGCTTCCTGTCATTCCAATTCAATTTCAATTCCAATTCCAGGAATTGGAATTGGAATTTACCATGCATTCTCAATTCAACTGACCCTGGTGTGTATCTGTGTGTGTACTCACGGCAGACAGAGGGCGATCTCCAGTGTATTGTGACCCCCTGTTGGCAGCATTTGTGTGCGTAGGCAGCAATGGAGGTACAGAGACACTCACAGTCACCCCCACGGTTACAATTACAGGTGTCTGTCAAGCAGTTCCTGTAGAACCAGGCCACATCCACCTGGAAGGAGAAACACACACACACACACACACACACACACACACACACACACACACACACACACACACACACGCACAAAGTGAACCAGGTCAAATCTCACTGGGGGAGACTGGGGGAGGTCTTGGTTAGGGGGTGAGTAGTCATCAATAATTCAGACTGGGAATGAGTGATGAGATATTAGTACAAAGGAATGTGGGTCAACCTCTGGTGCAAAAGGGATTAGCTGAGAGCTATGACAGACAAATCGCATCAACAATGAGCTGGTCAGTCCAACGGCAAGGCTAATTGGGCCTCTGTGTCTTTGGTACTGGCTACTGTAATGCAGCACACATCAACAGCACAATTAATCACAAAGGAAACTTTGATCTCTACCATATAATTTTAGAAGATTTAAGAAGCACAGAAACTGAGGAGGAAGAAGTAGCAGCATGCTGAATCCTGTCTGGAGCTGCAGGCAACCGTTTAAAATCCTAAAATGTATATATATGGCTCCATCTGCTGGCCACACAGAGAATTATATATTATGAATGTTAGCAATATCCTATCTGCTTAATTCTGGGATTTGTAATAGAACATTTAGGTGTGCGTTTGTGTGTGTGTGTGTGTATGTGTGTGCATGCGTTCGTGCATGTGTGTAGTGTTGCATTTGGTGTGGTATTTGGTGTTTATCTCTGAGGAATAGTGCTTACTCCCTGGGATCAGATAAGAGTGGTTCCCATAACCCCTCACCAACCCTTACTCCACTGTTGTGAGCAAGATAACCTTTGCCACAGCTGCGCAGCATTCACTCTATACAGACGTTTGTGTGTGTGTGTGTGTGTGTGTGTGTGTGTGTGTCAGTGTGTGTGCACTCACCACGTTGTGACAAGGTGCAAAGACATCGCTGTAGAGAAGAGCACACTCCCTCTTGGCGTACGGCTGCCTCCCTAAGTCCCCTTCACACGGTCGCTTAACTACATACTCACTTTCACACTGACACACACACACACACACACACACACACAGAGAAGGTGATTGAGTGTCTGATTACTCTTAAATATCACGCTGGACTCAAGGGAGACAAGTACACAGAAATTAGGGGAGAGACTGAGAGCTGGAAGGTAAGTGAAAGAGTGAGTGCGAGACAGACAAAGACGGAAAGAAGAACGAGGGTAAAGGCAGAATTCGGGGCTGACGCAATGACGGAATTAACTGATGACTGACTTCATTACAGCCGACTCGTACCTGTCCCAGGGCCCAGCTGTCTCCAAAGGTCTGTGCGTTGTTGACTTCCATGTGGCTGGAGGTGGTCATATCGTTCACCGTCACGCTGTCAAAGTTTCCGCACAACCCACTGAGCAGGCCCTGGAGGAAAAGGCACAAACTGAGTCATGTTTTCGGATTCCTTTCATGATAACGGTGAAACTCTGAGGACTCTCTCAGGCTCCGTTATAGCCTAAAGGTGCTGCGAGTCCGCACCTTCCACTGAGGTCCAGCTCTGATGTGTACAGTGGTCTTGCGGTCCCAGAGGATGGTCAGGTCCTGGTTGGAGAAGTGGACCACAGTGTAGTAGCCTGCCTTCCACAGCTCAAACTCTGACCCTCGACCCACAACAGTGGACGGGCTCTGAGGCAGAACAAACAAATCACATGGTTAATAGCAAGAATCATCTAAACTGACATATTTTTGAGTGTAAAACAGACAGGTAGATAGCTAGATCGATAGAGAGAGAGAGTGTGTGTGTGTGTGTGTCTGTGTGTGTCTGGTGCGTACAGGGTTCCCAGAATTGTCTGTGAAGTAGATCTTGGTAAGTCCCACATGAATAACCAGTATTTTCATGCACACAATGCCGCTCTCATAGCAGTCCTTGTTTTGGGCGACTATGGACACCTCGTATTCTTCTGCACTCTGGAGAGAGAGGGAAAAACACAGTTATATTCACAGTGATTACTCTTGGTGACACATCTCAATAATACAGCGGTCTCCTCACCTTCTCTCATCTTTCTCCTCTAATCACAACACATTGTTTATTTCTTTATGTCCCCATTAACTGACGCCACAGCAGCCAGCTAGTGTTCCTGGGTCCCACAGATACAGTCGTATCTATAGTATCTATATAGCTACACAGAAAAAGATAACATGTAACAGGCGATCGCCACATGGCGGATTCGAACTTGGAACCCGATTCTCCCTGTTCAGTTAAACAGTGTCAATGTGGATGAATGAGAGGTGACGAGAAGAGGAAGCAACTCTAGGCTATTAAGATACAGCCATGACCTGCTTCCTCATTCTTTTGAGGTCTGCGCCGTGGCTGGCGGTCTGTTCGCTCTGAATTGGAATGTCTGTTCTGCTAATTCTAATTCTATATCCCTGGGAGCGCAGGAGCCCTGGGGTTTGCCGCGAACACTGGCGCCTTTGTGCCGCTACAGCTTTGCACAACGTCTGCTAGCATTACCTTGGCACTCACACACACACATACACACACACACACTCACACACACACACACACTTCAATCTGCTCTAATTAAAAACCACTCTCTCTTCCAAGATTAGAAAGCGAGCTTCTTGGATCTGCTTTCCCAGATCCCAATCAGTCTTGGCCAGGAAATGTCCAGGATGCTCCTCCTTTGCCCTTAAACACATACCACCTCTCGCACACACACTCCTCTGACACATTCTAGCACATGCACTCTGACACCCACCTGCCTAGCATTTCAGTGCCCCAACGAAATCCATATTTTTGTCACTGGATTTCATTACATCCATCTGAAAAATGTATTTTCACACACAAAACTCAAACGTGTGTATATACACATGTACACCAGGACATAGATACAGATACAGAGCCAGAGGCACACACACACACACACACACACACCCTTCACTCACTTTGAGCAGGTAGACCTGGCAGTCAGAGTAGTAGTCATACTCCAGGCCGTCGAAGGTGTGGTAGTGTCTGTCGCTGTACACGGTACACACAGCTGGACACGGTAAGTAGCTGCAGTTGAAATAGCCACGGTGACACACACTGATGGGACGGAGAGGTGGACGCCCATGAGGAAAGTAGAGAGAAAGAGTCCAGAATCACGCCATACATAACAGTTAAAATTCTAAAAGCAACATGGTAGCTAAACATGGTAACACATAACCGTATCCCTCCTGAGAGTCAGGGGTTTTTAGTAGTAAGGGAAAATACCAATGGGGAGTACAGTACAAGGGTTATACCATTTGTAACATGGGGTGTCCACAGTTTCTCCAGGCAGGTACTCGAGGCCCAGCCAGGCACAGGGACAGTTCTCCGGATAGTAACACTCCCCATGGTGCAGCACCAACCTTCATAGACAAAACACACCTCAGGCAGTAGGCACACAAAACGCACTCAGAACCCAACTTGCACAGTAAGTTTCCCAGTACTGTAAAGCATAACCCAAGAATTAGAGAAGCATGTTTGTGACCAGAAGTTTGAATCCCGGACCCGCTGGGGAAACAGCGGTGGGGAAAGTGAATAAGAAATGCTCAGTCAGCCCTCCCAGGATAAATAAAGGTTTAAAAACACACACACAATAATCATTTTAGAAGACAGCAAGTCCTTGTATTACCCAGGAGGGCAGACACAGCCGGGGATGCAGGGTGTGTTGGGAGGGCAGGTGAGGTTCAACATCAGGTTACGGCAGGTCGGCTCACAGGCCACGCCTCCTCTCTGCTCGGTGCAGCTGTGGAACACCTTCCCCTCAGGACACTCCCCCGTCTCTGCCATTTCGGGCTCTGCAACACACACACACACACACACACACACACACACACGTACACACACACAATCAGGGAAAATCAGTCCCCCCAGTCCCAACATCAGCCACAACAGCCAGTCATGGGAAACAAGTTCCAACTTCAGACATAAGGCTCTTGATTTCAGCAAGGGGGAACACAGTCTGAAACGGCACTTTGTTGTTGGAACGACTGCGAGGAAGGAGAGCAGGAACTGAAGGAAGGGGGGGGGGGTGAGGGGAGGGGGGTTTACCTCTTTCCTCTGGCACACACTCCATCTTCCCATTTCTGCACAGGCTGATGGAGGAGACAGGAAGGGAGAGAAAAGGGGTGAGTGTGTGGGAAAGAGACTAATGTTATCAAACACAAGGTTAGTTTAAGTGCTCCACGTCTCATTTGAGAATCACTCAAGCTTTTACTGTGATCTAGCAGAGTATCAGACTGACACTGTGTGTGAGGATGTGACACTGTGTGGAATAGTGAGAGCGAGCAGAGTGAGATTTCAGCGTGTCGGACCAGGTCAAGGCCAACTGCGACTCACCAGGGGCCGGAGGCACTGAAGGTCACCTCCCCAGGCTGCGACACACCACCCATGGTGTAACAGTGACACTGAGACCTGAGGATAAACTCATTATTTTAATTAATGAGATTTACTAATGATGATGCTCTGTGTGTGGCTGTGTTTGTCTGTGTGTTTCTACTAGATGGCAATTTATGACCGTCATTACGATGATATACGAGGTGGTGAATTCTTACAGCTGCACGCAGCGCTGGCGCGCTTCGTCATAGTAACTGCCCTCTGAGCAGCCACACCCCTCAGCACAGTCGTCAGGGTTACACGTCTCCGTGCTGGACAGAGCGCGACAGGACCGGCCGCAGGAAGACACACAGGAGTGGTACAGCATGCCTCCGAGACACACCACCCCTGAACGCACACACACATACGCACGCAGACACAAACACAAACACACAAAAAGTAATACACACTTTATAATACCCCAGTGCCATTCACCCCCCACCACACACACACACATATCACTGCTGTCAAGTGAAAACCTTGTATCTCCAAAATGTCAGCTTTTCAGGAACTAAGAAAAACTGCATTGTTTTTAACTTGAGGACCATGCATTTTTGAGTTTGTCTAATTGGTTTTGAAAAGGTTTCATTAACCCTGGTGTTATAGAATTTTCTCAACCCATAGAGGAGCATGTAATCCTTCAACTGAAGTTAAAACATGAAAATCACTAAAATTGGAGTTACGTGGTTTTCACCCAACAGCAACAAATTATGCTCATATCCTTATGCTTCCACTTGATGTCACAGTTCCAATCTGTGGCCATTTTGGGGAGTCCCTTTTAGTAAGTATTTAGGACACAACGCTGTGTGAATAATTGCAACTCAGAAGTATGAGACTCACCACACTCAGAGACGTGTGATCTGAAGTTAATGTCGACCCCGTGTCTGGCGCAGAGGTAAGAGTAGTGAGCCAGCACCGTGCACAGACAGCTGGTCCCGCAACGACAGGCCTGGTAGCGGCACTGCTGCTGGTAGAGGGTCGGACTGACGTAGCCATGGCACGGAGCAAACACACTCCCCATAAGCACCTCACACAGAGACGCATAGAATACTGGCACACACACATAACAGGGTTTAACACATTTGGATCTATACTCTCTTTGCAGTTCAGGTCTGAATAAGTTGAGATGGTCTGCAGCTATATCCCAGTAATCCTCTCCACCTTCCCGATATCTAAACAAGGTGGAGAAATAACAAGTACAGCCACAATAAAAAGCAAAACTTACCATTGTGCTGGTTCATCTCACATGGGTCTATGATGGGCAGGTTGACTGGAGCTAAACAAGCGGACGACACCTTCCAAGCATTAGCATGGAGCTGAGGCGTGCCCTCTATCATACCTGCTGGAGACCTACACAGACAAAACAACATCATCACACAGAACGCAACTTTCAGCGTTGACCTTTACGTAAGGAGAACTTGCTTACAGGAAGTCATCTCGCAGATTTCCGTTGAAGGTTCCGCACAGGCCAAGCGTCAATCCACGCCATTGGCTGTCCAGCTGCAGATAGACCCGCCCCCCTCGGCCGTCATAATGCAGCCGCAGACCAAGCCCCGCCTTCAGCTGCGTGAATACAGAGGTCAGCCTCCGCACCTCCACAGCATCTATTTACCCAGGAAAAAAACATCAAAACCCATGATCACAGCTGAAATAACTATGAGAGGCCAGTCCTAACAGTTATTTTGCTAGGTACAAAGGGTCATTCTTTTAATGCAATGTTTTTGAGAGTTGCAGTCTGTGTAAAATATAAACTTGTGGTGATATATGAGGCTTTTGTGATCCCTACCGTCGATATAGGGCAGGATGGGCGCCGGGTTGACCCCGATAAGCACCTCCCCCTCTCTGGTCAAAGTGACCTGACGACTCACATCCTCGTCCAACACCACCGTCACTGACTGGATACACACCTGCTGCTGGAGACACACAGGCCAGACGGGAGGGAAGGTTACCTCTAGGCAGAATACCGCAGGGTGCGTGAGTGTGTGTGTGTGTGCACACGCGGACACATACTATTTCTGCATAGGTGGTGCACTGTAGTGTGTGTGTGTATGTGCGTGCGTGGGTGAGTGTGCAGGACAGGTAGGACGCTGCAATGTGTTGTGTGTGTGTGTATGTGTACACAAGAGTGCATGCTACCTCTGCACAGGTGGTGTATTGCAGTGTGACGGTGAATCTGCTGCTGCTGCGGCTCTTGGCCAGGACGTACTGACACGCCCCCGGCTGGAGGAACATCCTGCCGTCAAACGTCGTCACAAACACATCCCCTACCACCGAACACTCCACTAGAGAGAGAGAGAGAGAGAGAGAGAGAGAGAGAGAGGGAGAGGGAGAGAGGGAGAGAGAGAGGAGGTAAGGTGTCAGTCCTAATGAATCTGGATTCATTGTGTGTTCTTCTCCTGGAACTAATCGATCTGAACAGGAAAGGATAAACTCACCTGTGCAGTTGTTCTCAGTGCAGTTCCACACTCCTCCCATGCACACACTGTAAAGAGAAAATACAGTAGATTAACAGCATAAGCAGGTACTGACTGTGCTATATGCTCACTAGAAAAATGGGAAAATAATTCTACACACTGCAAATAAAAGGCTTGGACAAAAAAGTTTGTCCTAGTTTTTTAGTTCAGAAAAAATAATTTATTGCATAACTATATGTACAAAAGAACTAATGAGCAAATGTTTCAGCTGCATGCTTTCATCAGTGCTCAGAGCACCTCAGAGTTCTTTTTTCACTTGCACCTTTAGTTGGGCACTAATTTTTTTGACCTAAAAAAACTTTTTTGTCCTTGCCTTTTATTTGCAGTGTGCAGAATTATTTTCCCATTTTTCTAGTTTACAAAACTTTGATTCTTGCACCTGCGTTACAATTGGCCTTCATCTGAGCGCAATCAGCATCTTTACTTTTTTCTGTGTATGCTCACTATGAAATACAAGTACACACTCACCAAACACTGCAGCCCTGCTCGAGCACGTGCCCCTGCACATATGATGTCCCGTGGTACACACATGGACACTGAGAAACAGCAATACATGTTCCATTCTGGAGGATAAGGCCTTTGGGAAGGAGGATTGGAAAGGGAGAGTGTATTTGGAGCTCAACTAACTAAACACAGTTAACAAGAAATTATGAAGAGTGTGTGCTTTTTTGTTTAAATACCATCAGGACAGTAGCAGCCATCCAGACAATGCAGGTTGGTTCCCAGACACTCTTTCTCAAATGTACAGGTGGGTGGACAGCAACTGATACAGTCTCTATGGACAAAACTCTCCTCACAGCCATCATCTACATACAGACACAAACACCTGAGTTTAACACTAAAGGCAGATTGGCATGGAATAAACCAAGTCCAGCACTAAATTCGCCTGTTTAACTGGACTAACAGACATCTCGAATGAATTGGTCAAAACTGGTTTCACTGAGAATGTACAGCTACTCCAAGACTAAATGCAATTACTTAAATGAAACTTCCATAGAGGCATTTAACTTCAGATTTTTGTTGTTGGTCAATAGCTGTGTAGGAGAAAAGCCTGTTTGTGAAAAACATTTACAGTTACACAAAACTTCTAATAGCACTGATATACAATCTGCTCAAGTCATGATATGTAAAATTCACTATGAATTAAGCAGTGATCTTCTCTCAGCATTCATTTAAATGAACACCTATTCAAAGACATGCCACAAAAGTGTCTCCTGTAATTAATATGAGACAATTGTATGCTGTGTAAATGTATTTATGTCTTTTTGAGTGTCTCTGTTTATGCCTGACTGCTCAACAATTGTCTCTTTGTGCAATAATAAAGATTACCTTGGCCGTGAGAAAATAACTTAATGGTTCAAATTCATACTTTTTTAAAAGTGAAACAGTATAAGACACTTTCCTGAGTTTGAGTTTATCTATAATCCCAATTAACTTAAACATAACTTAAAAAAATAAGTACAGTACATCGGTAACTATAGTGTATATAGCTGTGGACCAAAATTGACAGGCTAATGTCAAGATCTGTATTGGTAACTTACTACAGGAAGGGAAGCTGTCCCTCCACTCTCTCACTGGGTATCCCACATGTGAGCAGGCTCGGGTGTACTCAACCAAAGCTCGACAAAATGTTTCCTCATCATCAGATCTGAAAAAGTATGAAATCGTTGTTTGGGAGCTTGCCTCTATTCCATTCAAAGACAATCTCTACCTGAGGAGACAAAGTTAAATACATCTAACCCTCATTACAGATGCTTTGACTTACCCACACAGGTCGGAGACACAGCTGGCCACAAAGGGGTTTGGGTCAATATTTTCATGACAGGATAGAAATGGGAAGAAGAGGAGCGCACTGCACTTCTCTATGGCATCCTGGACACATTAACATTAAAATTGGTAAGAATACACAGCACATAATACACTAACAGAGAGAAGAGAACACAAGTAGAGGTAAAAACTAGCCAGTGATGTTATCAGTCTCTCTTTATGTCTGTTAGCATGATAAAGTTATCCAATCTTTATTAATTCATGTATAGTCTATTAGATAGCATGAAAACAACAGTCAACATGGCTAACATTATGAGAGGCTGGCAAAATACAAAATAGATGTTTAGATTTGTTTCACCAATGATCTAAAAATAATACATTACAACACAGGAATCTGCAAGTAGAGAAGCCTGTTCTTTTTATTTATACCAAACACTCTGTGTGTGTCAGTAGCAGTGCTCAGTAAAAACTATGTTGCTGTGTTTTGTGGTTCTCACATCCATGTCAGACTCGGACTGGCAGGGCCCGTTGAAGTCGAGGTCTACTGAGGGACAGGCTCTCTCATGAGGCAGGTCCACCGCCCAGCTGTTACCAAACACTGCAGGCTCCTCTGTCCGAATGCCTAAAACACACAATCAACACACACACACACACACCCAACACACATGCACGCACACACACACATACAGACACAGATACAAAAACGATGAAAATACAATGAAAATACACAGACCATACGCGATCCAAACAGGCACAATAATTTCTCGATCTCTCTATATATTGATATCCATGAGCTTGAACATGAACAACAAGTCTGATCAAAAGTCAGGCAATTAAGAGGAAGCCTGACTGAAACTGTGTGTTTGTAGAAGCAGCATGTAAACTAGTTGCAGCTCTAGGGACAGAACGGTTCCACTTGTTTAGTTTCTCTCTCTCTTTGAGCTCATCCCTACTTCACTGAACAGCTCTCTACTCAAACCAGTGGGGGACCTCAGTTCAGATTACTAGTCATCCGAGGACGAATTCTTGCTCCTCCCAGCCATACAAACACAAACTATCAGTCCTGCCCTGTCTCTCTCTCTATCCCTCCCTGGTCTCTCCCAGCCCCTTCGCTGCTATAATTGGCCCGATGCACTGTTGAGCGTATAATAATAATAATTGTGGTGAGTGGGTGCTGAGAGAGGGGATAAGAGGGCGAGGGGCCGGTCGGGCCGGTCTTACCACGAGCAGTGGTGAGGTCATCGCTAGCCAGGTGGTTGAAGTTCCCACACAGGCCGCAGGGGGCGCCCTGGTGCTCCTCGCTCATCTTCAGGTAGACGCCCGAGCCGCCGTCCCAGGCCAAGGAGAAGCCGAACACAGTCTTCACCAGCAGGTAATCGGCCAGCCGCTCGATAAACACACCGCCTACAGTCTGAGGCAAACTTAGCCTGGCATTACACACAGGCACACACACAGAGACACATTCATACACCCACACACACACAGACACACACATACATAGACAGGGAGAGAGAGAGAGAGAGAGAGAGAGAGAGAGCTCTGTTTTTGGAAATCATGCTCTATTGTGCTTCTTGTGTGTGTGTGTGTGTGTGTGTGTGCATGTGTGTGGGTGGGTGTGGGAGCTGGTGATTTTTTAAGGTGTTTTTACATTCGTTTTCCTCAGTTGTGCTGCTACATGTTTCTGAATCTCGAAAGTCTATCAATGTCGTTTTCTCTCTCTGTCTTCCCCAAACACACACACACACACACACCTGCGGCCTCCCTGGTGGACCTGATATCCCGAGATGTGGATCTCGTCCTCATTCGGGAAAAACAGGCTGAGGGCTCGTGGGCACAAATACACACTCCCATCACACACTCTGCTGTTGTGGATCTGAGAGGAGAAGAGAGAGAGAGAGAGAGTGAGGAGATAGAGAGAGAGAATAGAAGAGAAACAAAGACAGGGTCACACAGAAAGAGGCACAGAAATTCATTAATAAGGATTAGCCACGCTGTGTAACTTGAACTAGAATTCCAAAAGATACAAAATCACCTTTCTGGTAATGAGGCTGCCACTAACAGCCACTGGCATGCATTCTGACTTGCTGTATCAACTCTATTCACCGAGGCTATAATTATCTAACAATTTATTACACAGGATATTATCTCTCTCAGTTAAGTAGTTTGAGATCTCTGCACTCTTACCCACACTGTGTACTGTGGTGTAGCCGCGTTGCAGTCTTGGGCCAAAATGTAAGAGCAGGTTCCAGGGAAGTAGAAGTAGATCCCATCAAATGTTTCGTAGTGGTGCTGACCCCACGACCTGCAGATCCCGTCTCTATCCTGGCCCTGGTTAGGTACTGAGGAGCAGACGGGCAATTCACTTAGAGAGAAGGTCTGTTATTATAACGTAGAGCGTCGATTTCATTTGTACACACAATCGAGGAACTTCTACAGCAATGAATATTTAACTCAACAACTTTGGGCAAAGCTATATTGGAACACACAATCACACCTCATTATCCATCCCATCTCATCTTTCTCCCATTGCTTCCTAGAACTGCGCTGTAGAGGATGAATACCTCAAGAGCCAATTTTCTAAAAGCCGCTCTGTTACAGGAAATCCCCGCAGCCGGCGATGCCAAGACGCTATCTAATGCCCACCGCAAAATCATAGAGAGAGAGGTGGGGATGGACAGGGAGCTGTGTCTTCTGTGATGACAGAATAAGTGTCAAAAAGAATCTTAGTAATAATCAGTGAACGGTTTGTCATGTTGGTGATAATTCAAAATGGCATATTTTGCATGTACGGTGATACCTTAGGGTAGATGCCCATTACGAGATGTCTTAACTAATTAACCGAATTTCCCCATCCCAATTCACATTTTTAAGATGTATGTCCTGCGGCATCAGCTGTGACTTTTCACCCTGATCTTCAAAAATTTGTAAGAAACAGACTTCTATCCTAAGTTGATTTCTACTGTGAGGAGGAGGAGTCTCCTTGAAAATGTGTCTGGGATGGAAACTTTGCTGATTAATTGACTCAAGAAACATTGTGGTCCCTCTGGTCCCACTTTTATCCACTTCTTTGACTTTTTGGTTTCAAGTGAGACTTGTGTTCCTCATTTTCATCTCCTAGTAACTAGTCTATTTCAAGATTCCTTTCTTATACCAGTTACAACAATGTGCCTCGGTTCAGATACAGGTCTCTCTAAAACTATATTGTCTCTTACCTGCATGTGTCAACACTGAATAAGTTAGTTGAAATGAAAAATGTATATACAATAATTGAGAGCTGAGATCCTATCATTTACTGTATAAGGAGCCTGTTCAGACTATAGAAACCAGAAACTCCATCACTCAGCCCTTATTCTATTAACTTAGTCACATGAATTATATATCTTATGCTCTAGGGAGTTTGAGTGTGTGTGTGTGTGTGTGTGTGTGTGTGTCTGTGGTGGATGGATGTGTATAAATGAGAGAGGGAGAAAAAGAGAGAGATCTGGAGAAATCTGATTATTAATGCTGGAGTGTGTGCAGGTAATTAATGTTTGTTGAATGATTGGAGAGTCCGTTTCACTTAATACTTACAGTGTGCATGTGTGCATACATGTGCGCACACACACACACACACACAAAACAATCTCACACACACAACATTCCAGTATAACTGAGGGTCTTATTGTTTACTACATTATTAAATAGTTGTAAGCTTGCTAACCAGCTGATCTATTACATACGAGGAATGGTGCTTGTCAGTCAACCATGAGGTTTCCTGCACTTCTGGATGAGACTCTCCATATGTGTCTGAGATATCAGACAAATCTGAGCTGACACCAAAGAGATATGTGTGTGTGTGTGTGTGTGTGTGTGTGTGTGTGTGTGTGTGTGTTACTCACTGATCTGGCAGCGGTCGCCCAGTGCCTGGAACTGAGCACAGTCACACACACCTCCTTCCTGACACCAGCCGCCATTGAGGCATCCGCAATATTCTGGGAAAGACACACACACACTCAGATTCACTCACCCCTGTCTACCTGGATAATGACAGTGTTGTTAGTAATAGTGCTTGTGCCTGTGCGTTCGTAATCAATTCATAAGCAATGCGCCTCTGTGTGTGTGTGTGTGTGTGTGTGTGTGTGTTTACCTGAAGAGGCGTCTCTGGCTGTGTAGTTGTGTAGGACGCTGCGTGAGAGAGCGCCCTCCGACAGAAGCGGCCTGTATGTCTTGGAAAACAATGAACAATAAACACTTAGAGTAGTTCCTGCAATAAATACTTGAGATTTAGCAGCATCAGTGACACTGTACTGTATTGTTGGCGTGCCTGCCTCCTGTAAGTTGAAAGTTGCATCAGTGTGTGTGAGAGAAAGTGCATTGGTTATTGAGTGTGTGTCATTCTCTACAAAGACAGCTTTGTGCCGGTTAGGGTGTTGTGCGCATGTGGGTGCCCTGACCTCCTCTGGTTCTCTTAGGTGTAGTGTACCAACCTCCTCCCCGAGGAGATCCCGTTTCCTCCGAAGTGCATTAGCCCTTCTGCACACACACAAACATGCACATTAGTGGGAAGAAACAGTCAGAGGGGAGACTTAAGTGCACTTTACACCACTTGAATTCAAACTCCAAACCCCTCTTTTTTGAACCCTCACTCGCACACATACAAATGCACGTACACACACACACACACACACACGCACACACCCCCACACACACAGTGACCGAAACAGTAAGCGCAAAAGCACTCAACAATGTCAGTCTATAAATCATGTTAGAATGACATGTAAAACATCAAAGGAAGGAATTTCTAACAGATATTACATATATTTTGGTCATATTTTTGATATCAGTGTCATTGATTCGCCTTCTTCCTCTTAATTACCTCTGTAGTCTTCCCTCTGTCTCTGAAAGCTGGCTGCGAGCTCCTAAACATAAAGATATACATTGAACATGAAAATCATTATCATTATCATCATCAGTTATTTGCCTGATTTGAAGTCATCAAGATCTGTAGCTATAGGTAGATCCTGAGGTGCCCAATCACAAACAGCTGAGTAAATCATGTCTGTGTATTTTTGTACAGTCTATAGTCTGGCATAATGATTTAGTTGGCATATATATAGGCATATTAGGACATTAGAACAATTTAAAAAAGCAATAAGGGAGTGGAGTGTTACACATGCTTTATTGGTCATATTAGAAGTGATTATATTAGCCCTGACAAACATCACTATGACATTCCTATAATATTCCTATAGGGACTTAAGAGTGTGTTGTGATACTGAACAGAGTTTATAGTGAATCTAGCGTTATTTGATGGCGTATTTACCTCATATGGTATCACAATAGTATTCCTATAGGATATTACATATATTTTATACTTTTGCTGTGGTATTTGTGTAGCATCCTAAAATTTATTACAGGAATACAACATTTATTTTTTTGGTAAGGGAGAACTGTCAAGAGTCAGACTCACCCTCAAGTATCAGCAAGTGGGAGATTGAAAACGACATAAGAAGAAATCGTTTCACAGTCCACTTTACGTTCATCTCAGAGTCCGAAACGAAGTCCCACCGAAACGTTAACGGTGCATCTCAGTGGTCCCGGGAGTGAAGGATCTAGGCTGGTTTGGTCGCACCAGGACGATGCACGGCCGTACCTGTTGTAAACCTACCTGGGCGGATGACGAGTACACCTGTGTGGGCAGGTAAGCCTACGCTGCTCTCTGTCACTCCAACATCCTCAGCCAGTGACAGCAGACAGGCTCGGGTATTCACCTCTGTGTGGCTGTGTGTGTGTGTGTGTGTGTGAGCCCGCAGGTCTACAGTGTGGCCCCACCACGGAAGTTTTCCCTCACTAGTATTTCTGACTGGCCACATGACCTGGGAGGGAGACTTTTTTTTTTTTTTTGACGTAGGCCTGTGCAGAAGACTACCTTTTAGCAAGGGAGGGAGCAGGGAATTCAACTCCAGACCACCAATGCACCATGTTATTAGCCCCAGTGCTAAGTTTTGGGATGAAGCTTTGAGAACGGTAGGCTTTCTGTGCTATCAAATAACTATTTAGGCTATGGCCTAAATAACTATAATACACTTTAGAATGCATACATAATATTATTGCGAAACCATAAATCCACCCTATTCATAGTATTATTTTACATCACCACACCACCATCTTGGTAGGAAAATAACAGGTGTAATAAATGAACAGGTGATTATAATCAAATGACAGCCACAGCCAATGACCTGTAGCCTATGGTAAAGCCCCATTGGTAGGAAATGCATGTAACATCATAGGGATTTTACAGCACTAGGCCTGTCCTAGAAATATCACAGATAAAAATAAATAGACCTACCATGAATTAGCCTACAATAAGGTCACAATAGTGTAAACTCACATTAGTCCTATAAGTCCCAATAGGAATATTAGGGAATTTATATAGGCTAGGGATTTTTTGTTGGTGTAGTCAGCCTTTGGTAGCAGCACACCCAAGCTTAAAGGCTATGTAAGAAACCCACCAAGTTCAACTTCAAAATGTTCAAACATGAACATATTCTCCTCGTTTTCACACTCGTCGGTTTCAGTGAGTAGCTTCAGTTTTTCGACCCGTTTCTTGTCTGTAAACACTGGGAGCCAACAAGACATTTAGCAAATTTTATCTACAACTCTTTACGTTAGCATTGCCACTGTAGCTGACAGCAATTAGCCTACAATACAGTAACATTGGTAGCTTTAAATTCCTACATTACCTTACTGCCATTAGGTATCTCTTCTATTATTTTTGGGGCGAGGACTGTTTTGTTCACCTGTGATTTTGCTTAGGTATCTACAAAGAGTGAGTTATAGATGTTCAGTTTTGCAACTGTTAAGCTAGTAACTTAGCCTACCATGCTTGCTGATTGGAGCTTGGAATTATATGTAGGCTATTATATTGCACACTTTTTTTTCTCTTTTTTTTTCTTTTATCAAAATTGAGTAATCTGTATATTCATTATCTTATGCTTTTGTGGTGTTATTTTCTAAAGAACCTTTTTGGGTTTAATATTTAAAATATTTAAGATATAAAGTAGGCCTTACATAACAATTTTGCCAAATGGTAGCCTATGTCAAATCTCACAACTGCACTCCACAATCTACTGGCCATGCTGCATTTTATGGTAACATTAGCTATCATATTTGAAACATGAAATTTGATCAGTAGGCCTATTATGTATAGCAGTGAGCTATTTGTTAGCCTACATAACCCTGACATAACATCTATGTGGTTTGCATAGATGAAAGTAAAGGTGGTGCACACAGTAGGTCTATGCACATGATAAGCCTAACGTTACATTTATTAAGCTACTGTTTTTATTTGCTTTCTGTTGCCTTCTGCAAACTACTGCAATTCTTACTGTGAATACAAATTTGTTCATAATTGACTTGCCTGGTTAAAATAAAGGTTAAATATTGTCATATTCCGTACTAAACCATCAGAAATTGCAGGCAATTTACCAATATAATGACTCACCCTTATCTGAGCACTTAACTGCGTTCTAATTTGGTCTATGTAGCACATATTGGGCATTATGGGGTTGGATTGGGTGCAAGAGGGACTGTATAATAATAATAATACAGAAATTCATGGGTATGTCGCCTATCGCTCCACTCAGATTGATTAGTATAATATAGACCTTATCTCTCCACCAATGAAAAAAAAAAGCACAAGGCTTATTTTCTTCTGTGATTATATGGGACAGAGAATTTAATCCATGTCTGTATATTTGACGTTTATTTAATTTACAGATAATGGTTAATTTATGATATGATTTATGATTCATGATTGTGTTATGTTGTATTATGATGTTAAGCTGGCAAGCAAGGTGTTATATTGGGAAGCATGGATAAATAGACAAACAAACACTTAGATAGTGAGCATCAGGGACATAAATGAAGATACATAATTTTGCAATAGGATGGGTATGATGAAAAAGGGAAGGAGAAAAAGAAAATATTGTATTACTTTTTTTTCCCACACCAGGTCTGTGATGTTGCATAGAAACCAGTCTATAAACTGTGATGCCAGACACTTCTCTGGGCAATTACTCTTGACATATAGGCTGTACTCCAAAACTGAATTCAGTCTTACACTTTCTTGCATGGCCCAAAGCCTAAGTGGAGGATATTTTGAGGAAGTATGATTTATAATTTTGTAAGAGGTTGTAATGAGAGAGAATGGGGATTTCCATAAGTTAAAATCAAAAGAATTGATTACAACCAAGCATTTAATGAGCTAAAGGTGATTATAGAGGATCAATTAAGGAAGTAGGGACATAGAGGACATAGGGACAAAAGAGCATTAATATTCGGGTCTAATTTCATTTAGCCTTTGGATTGTCTCCCTCTGCAGGTAAATCATGTCTATATCAAGTGTGGCTGGTATGTTGGTGAGCAGCATTGAATGTATCAGAAAAAAAAAAACACGTGGATAAAAAAAAAAAATCTCATCTTGTTTAATAGCACTGTACATAATGTTACATCTATGTTTAAAACACTGTATAGAAGCTTAGGGAGAAGCAGGAGGAGGGGCATGTTGAAGGGAAAAAAGCATAAGGGTCATAATAGTGAGGAGGATAGTGTCAAGGGTGTGACTGGGGATTGTTGGGTAGATTTACTTGCTGCAGGAGCTTTAAAGTGTTTTTCAGGAGAACTGGGGGAGAGGTAGGAACACACATCGATAGTCGAGGTAAATGGCGCAAGGTTTTCGTACAACAGCTGCACGTCGCTGTCCCGCTGCTGCCCTGCTGGGGTCACAAGGTCATTTCTTGTTGGAGAGCAGAGGGTTGACTTCATCCTCTGGTTTCAGGCCGTGCCATTGGGCAATTGGTCGCCGGGGGTTGGCCAGCATGTCCGACCAATGGCGTAGCTCAGTCCCAGAGCTGGTGCCGCCCAGCACTACCTTCCCAATGGCATCGTTCTTCCCAATCTTATCGTAGTCCAACACAGTCACTGCTATCTGCACCTTCTATAAGTGAAAATACACACACACATAGTGAACATTAATGACTTTCTGATGGATTGCATTCATATGTTTGTGTGTGTGTGTGTGTATTTGTACATGATATATGTGTGTGTACCTCTATCTGTTCACATGGCACTTCAAAGCTGAATGACTCGTTGTAATAAGGGTTCAGAGTGTTCTTCTTTATGGTTGTTTTCTTCTTCTTCAGTCTTTTCCCGTTCTGCATTAAGTGGATCTTCACATAAGGGTCTGACAGAGAGAACAGGGAGTTTTTATGTCGGAGCAGCAGACCAACAGCCTGGCACAGATGGAATAGCTCCATCAGTGAAACACAACGTCTATTGTACCTCAGAGTTTCCCTTAAATAGAAACTGCAGGAAAGTGGATCCGCCGCTATAAAAATGTTAAGGGGATTCATCATCTGGCATTACTGCTCAATTAGAACAAACAAATCTGGGGCAATTATGGTATAATTAGTCATATTTTACTATACATGATGTAAGTATTAAAAAAAGGCTTTTTTTTATTTTTATTTTTTTCAAACTACAATAGGAACTTGAATTGATACAAGGCCAGGGAGAAAAAGGAAGTACATGAAAAGGAAATTACCCCTGACCTACACTGCCGTGTGAAATTATAGGGGAAACATTTTATTTAATTATTTACTACTTCAGCAGTGAGTAAAGCAAAAGAGCAATTTTAACAGTGTCAGAGGTTATAAACTCATATCTGCATGTGATTCTGTGAACCATTCTGTCAATTACATGTAAGGCAGTGGTTGCACTTTGCATTGTCTATCTGTTGTGTTTACATTCACTGTATGTTGTAAATGTCAGAGGAATTTTTTCATCTACTGTATATTGAAAACAACTCCACCGGTATGGCTATGTGGCATTAAGAAGAGCCCACTTGGAACCTAAACTTGAACTTAATATAAATCCAGATTCCCCGCTTCCCTTGACTCACCTGACAAACCACCCACATCCATTTTCTTCAGGTTTTTAGCCTCCAGAACCACCACTGTCAGCTTCCCTGCTGTAGGCACATACCTCAACGATAGACATATATCCCCAAGTCGCTCACTCTGACACAGAGAGAGAGAGCTGAGGTTATTGTTATGGTAAACTTCCAGTAATTTCAACTAGGGCTTCACAATTACAATAAAAAAGGTTGAAGCTGCAATATTGACTGCTGCAATATCCAAATTGCAAGAGGCTGCAATTTTTCCTTAAAGGGAGAGCTGTTTTCCCTCCTAAAAACAAGCTTCTGGTGCTGTGCAGAATCCCTCGCCTAGAAATCAATTTTAAATATCAGATAAAATCTTTGATTTTACTCAAACCAAACAAATCCAAAGCACAAGCAACCTTGCTCCCTCTCTACACACAAACACACATTTTTTTGCACATTTATAACTAGAATAAAAAAAGGTTTGTGTACATAATGTATTCATTGTTATGATATTCCTTTATATTAATGTACTGTTAATTCAGATAATTTCATACTGAATTGTCATTTTAGAAAAACATTACAGTGTGATTCTTTTTTGTCAGTATTGCGCAGCCCTATTTTCATCTCCTCTCCTCCTCTCACTCTGTTCCCACCTCCTCCTTCTCTGCCTTCTGCAGGTCCCTCCACTCCTGGAGAGACTGGCTGAAGTCCACACTGCTCATCGGGACCCGCACAGCTCCTATGGCGTCGTGTTTTGAGAAACGATCAAAGTCGTACACCGTCATCACCAGAGTCTTGCCGCCCAGCTCAGTGTATGGTACCTACACACACACACACACACACACACACACACACAAACACACACATGCACGCACATACACACCAAAGACTACGATTTGAGATGTGATGTGTTATGGATTGGACCCCAAGGCAATCAGAAGCAGTAACTCTGAATTTGTCACTTATCTATGAGTTTAAATTCACCTTAAACGTGAAAGTCTCATTGAAGTTGGGCTCGAGGGTCTTCCTATGGACTTTGGTCTCAAACTTTTTCTTTTTGTCAGGGAGCAGGTAGAGTTTGACGTAAGGGTCAGAGCTGCCGCCTACATCCATGGCGGGAAGCTCAGCGCCCTGCAGAATACCTACTACCAGCTAGTGTGACAGCAGAGGAGGGTAAGAAAGGGAAAAGAGAATTTGGCTAATTCAGAAGAAGAGAAAAATATATGAAAATGTGACATTTTTGAGCTGACAGAGTGATCAGCAGTATGTCGTGCTGAATATTGGCACCTCACCGTATTGTCTGTGAAGTTGTAGTCCAATGTGAAATGTAGTCTGCCCAACTTCTCTTCCTCCTTGGGCTCGTTATCTGACAGCACTGTTTCTTTGTTATCGTCAACCTTCAGAGGCTATAATATGCACATACTCACACGCGCACACACACACACACACACACACACACACACACACACATTCACCCATACAGTACATACACACATCAGTTGCAGTCAAAAATCTAGCATTACAAGCAATCAATTAAGGCCTTGTGTCTCACAACCTGTAGATCGGTTGCTTAGCTATTTGTGCTTTGTGCTTAGGTTGTATAGCATTACAGCCACAGGCACTTATTCAAAGCTAGTGTTACCTATCTAAGGTTTATTTAACGTTTAAAAGGAATAGGCAAATGTTATAAAACAAACACTATTAGTGAGTGGAGGTGTGAATTGCTTCTTTGAAGACAGTGCAACACCCTAAAACAACTCATGTCACATCTTAGCCTCCACTACAGCATGACCAACGTGCAAACAATCCATTAGTCTTAACACACACCGACAGTTTTACTAGTCCTGGGTGACCCGGGTGTCGGGGCTTTGATACATTGCAAGGACAATGCATCTGCAGGGGGAGAGAGAGGCTGTTTGTGTGTGTGTGTGTGTGTGTGTGTGTATAGCAGCCTACCTCATTGTAACCTCCATCCATTTCAGTGTCAAAGCCTCCCTTGCCCTTCTCTTTTCCCTTTTTCTTGTCCTTTTCTTTGTCCTTGTCCTTGTCCTTGTCCTTCTTTTTCAAGCACTTCTTCCACACACATACAGCACATGAAAGCACCAAGCACAAACTCACAATACAAAGGGCGGCAACGGCCCACGACGGCACTGCAAATCCACATAAAACACACATGTATATCAACATATTTAATTTACATACACTAATTCAAACAATATAGGCCACACAGTTATTAAAACCTGATCGGATACAACCTTTTTCAATCTACCCCTCACTCTAATTGGCTGAGAGCCATCATTTCTCTCCTCTGATAGGTCGCGAACTCACTGTGGAGGTGACGTAGCTCACTCATAAACTTCTTGGGGTTGTGTCCTTCAGATTGTTCCCCGCCAGGCTGCGGGGTAGCGGTGGCATTCGGTGTGTGGATATGGGTGGTCGGGGTGCCCGGTGCTGCTGGGGCAGCTCGACGATTCCCAGTCATTATGTAACGTGTGTTAGTGGATCCAGGGTTAAACTAGAATAGGGAGAGAGAGAGAGAGATGGATCAGCCCAGCAAAATCACCTGTGTAATATATATGGAACATCACAATTGAACAAAACAGAGAAGGAAACGCTTGGATCTGCCCTCAAAAAACGCACAAAAAAAGACTTTTGAGGAAGCAAGCAACCATTCAGAAACACCAACCACACACACACACACAGCAGAGCAGAGTTTCCATAAATGCCATTGATCAGGTGCATTTGATGCAATGATGTGCTTATAGACAGCGTATGACTATCAGTGTCAGATGGCCTCTCCTGTTTCTGCTGGCCTGGCACTAACTCTTGAACACAGGATATACAAGCCTGCTGTCTCTGCCAAACCTGCTGACAGGGAGGGGAGGGGAGGAGGAGCAGAGAGGGGAAGTGGAGTCGAAGCGTCATGTGTGGATCTGTACTGGTGTGCTGATGTTCTACAGTATACCAGCTGCCAGAGGTGAGAATACGTGCCAAGGTCATGCTCGGCATGGGTTACCAAAATACGCGAGAGAAAAGTCACGCTGAGTTAACGCCCAAGTGCGTCATAACTGCAAAAAAATATTTTGATATGTTGTTTTCTATTCTGCAGACGTCCCAGGTATTGAGTAGCTGTGTCTGACTCAGCAGATGCGATCTCACACCCAAACACACTCCTGTCCTCCGTAGATCTCTGCTTTTCCGGGATCCTTCACCAGGATCCTTCTGAAACGATAATACCGGCTAAAATAAAAGCCGCTGGTATACTAATAACTGCAGGGGAAATTGGAGAGAGTCAAGGAAATTTCAGTTGAAGGGCTAGTGAGGTCATGATGTTGAATCATGTATGCTTCCCTGCTGGTTGCCTGGATATATTTTTGTATTGAAGTGTAACTTATTATGACTGAATCATTCAGGACTTTTATATTTTCATCAAATGCCATTACAGAATAGAGACATGAGAAGTTAAAATTGTTCATTTGAATAATTTTCTTTTTTCCCTCTTGTTTTCGCAAAAGTGATAACACACCATATGGTCTTCCAACTTCTGATGTTAACACAGCTAACACTATCTACTGTGTGACTGATTCACACCCAATCTAACAAGGCTACAAGTGCACTATTTAAAATATATTATCACTGTCAGGTGAGAACCACGTATCTCCAAAATATTAACTTTTCAGGAATGAAGAAAAAACGGCCTTGTTTTTAGCCTGATGACGATGCATTACTGATTTTATCCAATGGGTTTTCTAGTTTCATAAGCCCAACGGGTCGGACATGTAATCTTTCAGTTGAAGTGAAAATACGAAAACCATCAAAACTGGAGTTACAAGGTTTTCACACGATAAGAGTGATATATTACCTATGCTGATTTTATTGTTGTACTCCAGTCAATATCCAGTAAACAACAGATAATGACCTGCTCAGTGCACAATGACCTGATTAACATCATAGGCAATCTTTCATGCATTCTTGGGTCTACACACAATTAATATTCACTGACCACAGTTGAGAGAGAAATAAATTAGTTTAGATGGAATAATGGAATAATGGATAATGAAACGAAAAGGAAGTATAAATAGAAGGAAGAGACGTACCTGTATTCGCTCGTCCCAGCGCCAGTGTTCAAGCTCACAGGTACTCCTTTGCCTCCTTAGAGAGAGAATAGAGGAGGAGGAGGAGAAAAAAGATGACAGGACCGGAGAGGGCGGGAGAGGCGGAGGAAAGGAGTGAGGTAAGGAGGAGTGGCAGTGCGTTGTCCTTTGTTTTTTATCTCTCACCACACTTTAGACATCAAGACGAGGAGCACAGGTGTGTGAGAGAAGGATCAAGAAAGAGAGAAAGAGACATAAAGAGAGAGAGGTTAGGACCGGATGGGGTCGGGAGTGGGATGGGTGGAGAGTCACAGCTCGGTCACTTGTGTGTGTGTGTGTGTGTGTGTGTTTGTGTGTGTTATGTGAACGCGTGAGTGTGTTCTTTTCTGCCCATTCAGGTCTCAAGGGATGGCTCGTCCCTGTGCTTGCTGCCCCACCTCTCGTGACCTCTGTCCCGTCCCCACAGGTCACCCTCACCAGGCCAGCGATGAATATTCATTAGTGTAGTGACACGGCTTTTTAAAGGCTCGTTAGCATACTGAGACTTCAGCAATAGAGGACATTTACATTCAGAGTGGACAGCTCTGTGTGTGTGTGTTTGTGTGCGCGTGTGGGCGTGCATGTGCGTGCATCTGGCAATTGCTGCGGACCTGTCTCATATTGTCTATGTATAGATGATGTTGCCTGAATTAGAACCTTAGGATGTGGTTTCTGCAGCAACGCAGAGATCAAGTTCTGGCCCCGCCCAGTTCACCTTGAGATACCAGAGATGAGCGGAGATACTGTACAGAGGCAGAGAGCAAGAGAGAGAGAGAGAGAGAGAGAGAGAGAGACCGAAGTTAGCCTGACTCCACATAACCTCTCTCCATGACTCTCTCTCTCTCTGTATTTCTCTCACTGTTTACAAACATTTTTAGAACAGTTCTGGTGATTCATCCTTTAAAAATGTTTGTGATTTAGACAGCGTGATACAGCTTGTAGGGTGACTGACTCAAAGTCTCAATCTCAAACTGAAATACAGTAGGAAGCCCCCTTTCATCCTTAGTGCTTTTATGTCTGTATTGTCTTTGCTAAAACAGTACTCAGAGTGAACTTAAGAAGAATTTACCACAAACAAATGAAATGTTTATTTGTAGTAAAGTATGAGGAAGGCTTTATGTGTTGAGTGTGACTAAGTGAATATATAGTATAAGCAACATGAAGTGTGGACTATTGTCCTACTAATTTGATTTTACATTTATTTAGGCCTGTGTATTCATTAGCATAAGAGGCCATGTAGGGCTAAATTTAAACTTTGCTGTTCACCCACACACACAATATTTACACAAACTGGCAATTACATACTATAAATACTGACATGCATAAATATAGGCTGCACGATGTAACACTTGCACAAGTATACAGTATGTAAAACACTTGTGAACCAATATCAATACCAATGTGAAAAGCAAACTTTGAAGTTAGCCCTTCACAGTCTCTCATAAAAGAGACGAATGTACTGCACTGTATTGAAGAACTATCCATTACATATTAAATGACTGTAATGTCATTGATTTATATGGGCAAACTAAGTATACAGTTTCAGACGAATCAATCCTCCATGCACTAGGTGGCGACATGAGGCTTTTCTGATCCAAATTGCACCTAATTAACGACAGAAGAAGCCTCGTTTCTAGGATACAGAGGGAAGCGTTTCTGTCAGTTTGCTGGTGAGTCTTCACAAATTAAAGCTTTTGTTGTTTGAAACGAATGTTTTCTCTCCGTTTTTATACTAGTTTGACAGCGCTCCGTTCAGTCATAACTACGGGTGATAACAAAACATGTTCCCCAGAGCAAAGGAGCTCAGTGTAACTAACGCTAATGTTAGCTAGCTAGCTGTTAACTTAGCTACAGTATGTTAACTGTAGTCGAAATTCAAGCTGTCTTTACTGCAAAAGCATACCGTAGGTTAAATCTTTAGAGCAAAAGCACACCATCGTTAAAGGGACATAATTATTACTTAACATGAGGGATTGTTGTAAATACCTCAGTTACTGAGTAACATGGTTTGTGTAGGCGTGTAACCATCATCCTAATTTAATAGCCACCATGTGTTAAATGCTGGTAAAATTTGTCTTTGGTGGATAAATCAACCAGGGATCACCTGCCGATCAAATTTGATTGTCTTGGTAATGTTGAGTTCTGTTGCACTATGATTAATTACAAACTTGATCCATTATAGGTGAGGGATGTTTATTTAAATTAACTCACATGTACCTGATTCTACACATGGAATAGCACTGTAAACGGGAAGGGTGACATATTTCTATGAAAACTGTACATTCATTAATTTGGCCAGGTACATTTTTTTAGTTTACTGATAGAAGCCGCTGGCAGGTGAGCCAAACCGTTAATTTTGGACACTGCATGTGATGCTAAATGCTGACTCACTAGGATAATTCATGTAATATAAATGAGAAAACCCTGGACCAGTAGCCAAATGTTTTTTATTCAGTGGCAAATGGCCACTGAAACAGCGTCTCACACATACAACTCTTGCCTAACCCTTCTTAAAGCTCAGTCTCTGTGCCTCACCAGGGTTGGGGGATGCTGCAGGTGGAGCGTCTTCACCTGAAACATGTCCTGCAGACAGTGTCTGTGCTGGAGGCCGTGGTCTTCCGCAGCTTTGGCCCAGATGGGGGTCAGGTGCTGTTCACCCATGATACAGGACAGGTGATGTTGAGCCGCAGTGGGACACGCATCCTCACAGCACTCCGACTGGAGCACCCACTCGCCAGGTAACATGCAGACAATTTCTCTTTAATGCTGTTTCACTATGACTGTTTTAAGAATGTGAGTTGGTCCTGTGCTAAATATCCATGATTTTTTGTTGTAGGATGGTGGTGGAGTGTGTGTGGAAGCACAGTGCTTTCACAGGGGATGGATCCAAGACCTTTATCCTACTGCTGGCGTCATTACTACGGGTGATTGATGCAGCGGCCTCCAGGGAGCCTAATGTGTCTCACACCTATACCTCCAGGGAAGCAGCGGGGGCTGCCACTGCCAGACACTTGGCAGACAAGCTGCTGGCATTTGGATTGGAGGAGCTGGGTGATGTCATCACTGTGGGAGTGGTCCCTTATGGAGGTACTCTTTCGTGGGAGGATGGAACTGCAGACGCACAAGTCCCAGCTCACACTGACGCAGACACACACACTGTGCAAAAGCTGTTGGCAGCCTTCTTTCACACCCGGCTGGGGCGCACCCACTGTGACTTTATCAGCCACCTTACCTGTGAACTTCTCTCCCACTGGAAGCGTAAAGACGACCCCCCTTCATCGACACTCCGTTTTATAAACGACAACTTCCCTGCGTTGCATACACCTGTATCAGGCTTCCCTATTAGTTGTTCACGTTTGATTGAGGGACAGGTCATACACAGGGATTTCTCTACACCATGCCCTCACACTGACCACCAGCCAATCAAAGCTGTAGTGTTCACTGGCTACCTGCAGCCAAAAGTGCTCAATGCAGGAGCAGTGCTGGAGCTGGGAGGTGGGGAGGAGAAAAGAGGGAAGGAGAGAAGTATTGTGAGATATAGTGCCTGGACAGAGAGGTCGCTAGAGTGTGTGATTGCAACCTTGCAAAGTTTGGGTGTCTCTCTGCTCCTCTCTGCAGTGAAACAGTCAGAGGCCGTTCTGGCTTTAGCTGGACTGGCCAAGATGTGTGTGGTGGAGTGTGTCAGTGAAGACGAGCTCTCTCTCTTCACTCAGCTAAGTGGAGCTGCGCCTGTCTCAGACTCCTGGCTGATTGGACAGGAGCATGTTGCTAAGCTGACCTTTTGCCGACCTATCCTGCTGGGAGCCCACAGGTTTGAAAACACAACTCTTTCACATTCATTCATACACACACAGACACACACATGCACACACCACAGGGCTTTGATTATTGAAGTTTGTTCATCTTGTTGATTCATGTAAATCGTAATTGAAATGTCTTGTTCTCTTCCACAGGTATGTCCATGTGGCTTTCCATGAGTCTGAGGAAAGGGCCGTGGTCAAACCCTACAGTCTGGTGATTTGTGGCCCGGGGGAAGGGCAGACAGACCAGTGTGCATGTGCGTTTCGAGATGCTCTCCGCATGCTGATTACAACTTGGGAGCCCATGCGTACAACTGCAACTACAGTGGTGAAGAGAACCTCACACTCACACAAAAGCAGATCTTTGCATGTGGACAAGCACGCAGACAAAACCACATGCACACCCATCAATGACACTCCCTCCCAGAGGTGTGTGTTGGAGCCGGGCTGTGTCATACCTGTTGGTGGGACATTTGAGTTTCTGTTACATCACGCCCTCCTGCAGCGTGGCTGCACTCGCTCAATCTCAGATCTACACACCTCATCTCACACCAATACAGGTTTACCTGCTCTGTCCCAACTGTTGGCAGATGCTCTACTGAGCGTGCCCCGGCAGATTTACTCCCACAGTCCTCGTCGCTTCCTGCACACTCAAGTTCTGGTCCTGAGTTATATGCAAAATTATGGCCACCCATTCAGCCCCATACACAAACATGAGCATAACAGATGTCCCATGCAGAGTCATGGTAGAAGTAATGGCCCTCTGGAGGACAGTGAACCAAGCATGGATTGTTGCAGAAAAGTCGACGTAGTGTCAGAAGTTTCTGTGTTGGACTCAGGCCTTGAATCTGTCTCCTGTAAATACCAACTGATTCTGGCCGTGCTGCAGTGTGTCAGAAGTCTTCTGCGGGCGGACGCTGTGCTGCGCACACACACACCGTTACACACACTGCCTCGCAGACACTCAAACAGTTCCCTGGAGGACACAGAGGAACAGGATGGGGACTGAGATGACATTGTGTCCGGAGATAAATACCATCAACATGTTTTCTCTAAACACTAACTCAGGTATCATTCTAAAGTTGGAGGAATTGATTCACACTTGTGCTCAGATACAATTATTGTACGACCACATTATTTTTTGCCCCTGTGCAATATTATTTGTAATGCATTTGTTTGTAATATAAGTGTTTTATACTCCCACAGAGAAATGGTAAATAACATTTCATGTCAGAACTGTTGTGTTGCACCGTTTATAGGCCTATAAAATGTTAAGTTGGTGCTGTACCACCCTGTCCTGAATCAAGGCTAGGTTTGGCAATAACAATATGAGAAAAAACATTGAATGACTCAGAGGTAATCTTTGTCTAGGACAGAACGTGCATTTGTTATCGAATAATTTTGTCGTCCCCTGCTCTGTGATCTATTGTGTGCTAATGTGAAGTTGTGTGAGAGTGTAGAAGTGTTTATGTTGGCTTGTCTCCTTTTGAATTCTCATCACAGTTCCTTTTTATCAACATTCCTCTCCCTTATCTCCGCTTTCCTGCCCTGTTCCTTTGGCCAGTACACACTGTGTTTACATAAATGGCATAGACACACAGCAACTAGCACACATTGTCTCACAAGTATACACACTCTTCTTCTATAATGTGTTAACAGTGTTATCTCTATTATGGGGGCGGGGAGTCAGAAAGGGCAACACCCAGCTGTCGACACCCCAATCAGAGTTCACTTCCTGCTTTCAACCCCCACGACCGTTACTGTGATCACAGGAACATTCGGCCAATCACAGAGCTCCATGCTGAACCTTTTGGGAAGTTGTGAGTCATTTGAGTTTAACACTAACTGGACTCCCATGCACGCGTGCGCACAATTACTTTGTAGGCCCAATTTGGAACACTGTAATTTTCCACAAGTGTACTGATGGGATAAGATGAGATGGCAATCCATGGCTTTGTTCTTGTTTTGGATCAAACCCTAGATGAGTCAAACATGATGATCATAAATAACTGAAGAGAAAGGGGGTAGGAAGAGGGGGAGGAGGAGTTGGGGCGTCAGGCCCAGTGGTCAGGTTGTTTATTTTTCCACTGTGTGCATGGAAAGAACCTGGAAGTTGTTTTCGGACTTACCCAAGCACCTTCACCCTTGTAACCCTTACATGCCCTGTATATCCTGGTTGATAAACCGTACACAGTGGCTTTCTGAGAACAGGCCCAGTGGAAGAATTACACTTCATTTGACTCTTTTGCACTGTGTGGACAGAAGTGGCTGTGTGCCATATTATAATATACCCATAGCACTCGCTGCATAAACAGATTCAGAGGTTATATCAGAGCTGACTGAGTTAGTAGACTGTGGTTTATTTGGCTTTCTTTACATCTTTGTTTCTGTGCAACATACAAGTGCATACAGTATAAATCAACCCAATCTCGGTGAGATGAAAAGGACATTATAAAATACATTACATCATTCATCAAACTGCATGTACCGCACAACCACCTAAGTTTAGAAATCTTTTACAAATGAAAAAAAAAGACATACAAAATAAGTCAGAAACTTGAAGGCGTTTTCAGCATGGGCAAATAGGGGGACAGAGAAAGAAAGGAGAGGAACAAATGAACAAGTGTTATTACACTGAAGGAACCAAGATGCTACTCTAATGCCAAGCTGGGAAACATCACACTGACCACAGTTCACAGCCTGACATTTCATTGGCTACTAGTCACCATGGTTTGATTTCAATGTTATTAGAGAAGGAATGATAGGATTTCATTGGCTATTTGCTGCATTGTGCTGAAGTGGTGGTGGTGGTTGTTTTTTTTGACCCTGGACCATGACCCTTCTTGCCAGTGGGTGGCCCGCAGTGATACAGACAGAAATGTGCTTAAAATACAATAATATGATCTTTTGTTGAGATAATTAGCAGTTCACAAACACTAATTTCAATCAAATGACCACAAATTACACATTTCTGTACTACATTTCCATTGAAGCACAGATGACACCCATTCTATAGTGGGGCCTATCAACCACATCGCATCTATCTAGTCCAGGAAGGTTGGCCTGAGCGCCGGGCGGTACAGTTACACCTGATGTATAAATCATCCATCACGTAACTCAGCAGATGTGTATGATGTAACGATCAGGAATATCTGTATCGAGCCTAGCTTAGCTTATCCCCCCTGACCGAGCAGTGTTTCTATTGGCAGTGGAGAGTCATGTGACTCTGAGAATGACATCATGCAACATTAACAAGGACTTGGGGGTGCGATGGTGGGGGTCGTCATCACACCACCTCCCGGGACTTCCTGATGGCGCAGCACAGGAGCATGCTGAAGATCATCCCAAACACCTGAAAGAGAGAGGGGGAGAGATACTTTAGTTTTTCACTGAATTCATGTCTCTTTCTTTCCAGCTTACTGAGCAGACATGTTGACATTCTGTGAGTTACAATTAACTATCAGACGCTTACCATAACAACCCCGATGGTGATGCCCACTCCTCCTATGATGTGAAGCTTGGAGTCAAACACCTCATCGATGGCATCAGGACAGCTCTGCAACGCACAATCCATGATTCCTTTTATTCTTTCTCCCTCTAAACCCATGCTGAACATGTGTTATGGCACACACAAGAGACTGGCTACAAGCATGCAGTCTTCCACAGGCTTCAATAAACCATTGTTGCCATAGTAACACCGCAAGAAGGGTGAGGGAATTAGTCTGCAAAGGGAGGACTGATAAACTTGTGTGACACAAGTGTGACCATTATGGAGTTGACACAATTGCCTTTGCCCCCGCGGAGCCGAAGCATGTCTGACATCTGTTAGATCTCTCGGATCGTCTCTCGTCTTGACTGATCATTTCTCATTCTGCATCTCTTGGCTTAAGTGCTTGAGTGTGTCAGCATCCTTTCTAAACATGCATGCAAGGTAACTGTACCTTAGTAATGAACTGCTCAAGCAAGTCTCCCTGGGGACAGGTGTCTTTGGCAGAGTCTACTACAGTACCAGTCGGTCCACAGCAGTTCAACTGAAAACACACACACATACACACACTCTTAGAGAACCAGATGGGTTACAAGAAGGAAAAAATGTATCGCTAATTTTCTACAAAATGACAGTGTTTCAAGTTGAAATTAATGAATGTACAATTGCTAGACATCCTGGCAATTAGGGAAAAAATATTTATTTAATATGGACAATTTAAATAAGCTTCATGTGGTGAGCTGATTTTGAAGAAATGTTTCACTGTCATCACCTCACAGTGAGAAAAAACTCCAGTCTGCATTGCCAGATACTAATTACCCACTTCCTACTGGAACGCATTAGCCTGGGAATAACTTTTGTGCCAAATTATCTTGATCAGATTCATGTTTGGCTCAAAGTTGAGTCACAGCAACTACATGACTCGGTGTAGCTCCGATCAAAGATGGCTCACCCCAGTTTGAATCACCCGCAGTGTCTCGCGCAGCCGCTCATCTCCTGTGGACTTGTAGTTGTTGTATGTCTCCATGTAGAACGTTGTGATGTCATCAACAACCTGCAGCACACCACAAAGCAGGGAAACATTTTAATAAGACACTGGGAAGCAGATGAATGCAACTTTTTCACAATGTCTTTTAAATCCCTACTTAAAACTTTCTTTCACAGAAAAGCCTTTTTTTTATTTCACTCACCAGTTGTGTTTTTTTTTACTGCTCTTATTTCTTTTCTGCTTTGGCTCTGCTTTTTATTGTGCTTTGTTGTAATTGTTTTTGGCTTTTATTTTTATTTTTATTTTTATACTGTGTGCTTTTGACTGGTTTTATTACCTCTGTTTTACTACCTCTGTTTTACTCACTTGTCGCTGTAGAGCACTTTGCTGAAAATAAAATTAGATGCTAGATAAATACAATTATTATTATAATGTCAGTTACCTTTCTTATGTAAGTTACCTTGCTTTGGTTGGAGAATCCCCAGATTCCAGCTGCGACTTCAATGGCAAATATGATGAGCAGGAAGAAGAAGAACTGCACAAGGGATAGACAAAATCAATATCAGCTAAGGATCTTTGTGTGTGTGTGTGTGTGTGCGTGTGTGTGTGTGTGTGTGTGTCTGCATGCATGCTTGCTTGTGCGCATGTCTTTTGCAAGTTTGCTTGCGTGCGTGCATGTGTAAATACTGTAAGGTCATTTGACTGGAGCTGCACCCAATTAACATAGACTCCTCCTCCTGAGAGATTTAGTGCAAGAAGATTAGAGACAGACAGGGAGGGAGTGAGGGAGGGAGGGAACAAGTGCGAGGCAAACAAGAGACTCTTCTCTGGCCTTGAGACTGTTCAGTAAACACTGATGAAGAGAGACATCTCATATTTCTTACTTAGCCCAAGGTCAGTCCACCATCCACACTTGCTAAAGTGGGATAATCAGCCCAAGTCCAAGGCTTAGCTAGTGCTGCTGACTGACAACACTGGCAAAACTTGACATTACTAGCCTCAGAGAGAATGAAACTCTGAATTTGAAGGTGTTGAAAAATAATTATGTTGTTGGTTAGTCAGGAAAAGTGAGTAGAGTGAGAAGAGACAGTTGATTAAGAATAAAGAGTTGTACTAACCAGTCCCAGCATACAGGGAGACTCCTGGATGGCTCCACAACATCCCAGAAAGCCCACCACCATCATCAGTGCTCCAGCTCCTATCAGGATATATACACCTACAAGCAAACACACACACACACAGACACACACACACACGCGTCACAGATATATGCAAGCATATTTTGAGTTTTGCACAAAATTGAGCCCACATGAACCCAAATCCTTGCTGAGACTTATGTCTTATGTAGCAGTTAAAGTATATTTACTAAATGATGAATAATTATCCCTCACTGAAGTTGTTCTAAATAATTTTCAGGCTCCAAGACATCAAGGCTGAGAGCATCTTACCTGTGTAAAAGACATACGGAGAGTCTGATCCTTCAAACAGGCCTTTGGTCTTCGGGTCGAATCTGAGCCACAGGCCTATGGCCAAGACAGCCGTGCCTGCAAGCTGATACACAAAAACACACACATATATAGATTATATTATCACATACAGTGCACTAATTCTGTTCATTTATTGAATGTACTGTACACAGCCTGGGTGTACAAGTCCACAGCAGCACAAATCTTTAAATAGGCCATAACGTGACAGCTACTTCTGTTTTTCCTCATCACAGGCTAAGCTCTTAACCACAATTTAAGCATATCTGCATAGTTCATTAACATGACTTAGTGTCACATTTCTAACAAACCCAGACAAAATCACACTCAGCCTCTCAAGGCTTAGTTTGCAAGGAGAACTCAACAGATAGCAGAGAGACAGAAGCAGCAAACAGAGCTTTCTAACTGCCACAGCCACACTGATTTTTACCAATCCAGTGGTTTCACATACACTGCAAGGGGGATGCAGGGTATGATGTAATGTGTGTGTATTTGTGTGTATGTGTGTCTTTGTGTACGTGGGTGTGTAAATAATGGTATGCCTGTGAATGTGCTATTGATGATGTAACAGCCTAACTAGACCAGAGAACAAGACCAGTCTCATCATCAGAGAAGATGGCGGGATGAGAGAAAAGAAAGCAAGGTTCCCTGCTTGCTCCTTTATGTATGTTTATGTATGTATGTTTATGTATGTTCACACACATTCCCTTATTATGCATCATATGTCCTTCAGGCTCTTAGTGTTTAGACTTCACACATAAAGTAGCATATGAATCCATGCACCACACATAAATGTACGTGCATGTTCTCATGTTGTGCAACAGACATGCGTACTGACCCATTCTCTTATTCAGCTTCCTGGTTTCAACACAGTATATAGATAAAATGGCATTAAGAATCTCTCCTCCACACAAATTAATGTTTGCACATGGTGTTATATTGCGCAATGTGCATACACATGCGCACACTCGCTAGCTTGGCCAGCACATAGACGGGTCAATGAATTATTAACTTAGCCTGAGAGCCTGTGAGAGATGGTGATCTACTTCAGAGAGTTTTTATGTGTATGTTTGATTGACCTTTCCCCACCCTCTATTTTACTGTGTTTATTTTCTGCTGTATAATCTCCTCTATGTATACATGTTCCAGTGTGTGGATGAGATGCTAGACTGGAGCAAAAAAAAAAAACACAGATAAAAATCAGTGCTACTAGTTGAGGAAGTAGCCTACGCTCTTTGTCCACAGTACTGGCCCTTTGCCTCACTTTCTCTCTTTCTCTCTCTCTCTCTCTCTCTCTCTCTCTCTCTCTCTCTCTCTCACACACACACACACACACAAACACACAAAATAAGAAGTAAAGCACACCTACCCAGAAGAAAAAGTTGAAGATAAACATGAGATACTTCACACACTTGATTCCCCCAGCCAATGCCATGTTGACTCAGTTCACAATGCACGCTATGAGCGTTCAGTAACAAACTCCTCTCCTCTCCAGGAAATGAAAGCAAAATGGTGTCAGTGAAAAAAAAAAGACTTCAGAAGCAGAGTGGTAGAAAGAGAAAGCTGTTGCAACGCCACACCTTTATTGTCACCTGATCATACAGGTAGGGAGGGGAGTGGCGAGGGCTAAATGAGACCAAGTGTAGTGTTGCTCCTCAAATTGATGACTTCTATTGTGTATGTGCTAGGCCGATTCATTCCTGTCTGTCTGTCTCGTTTGTTCTCTGTTCATGCCTGTATGCATCCATACCTGTGTGTGCAGGATATATGGGCATACAGTGTGTTAAAACCGGGCAAGTAGCAGCACAGAGGGATCTGTTGAGGCACGCTGACATGTGACTGATCATAAACTATCCGCCTAGCAGCATATCTTCTGTATTGGTGTCTGAATTGATGAAAGGGGGTCGGGAGCTTTGTGAGTTCGGACTGAGTGGCTGGCAATTGAGTTAGCTGTGTGTGTGACCATGCTCGCTTCAGTTGACCTGCTGAATCTAATCAGGCTGCTCTCATATAACTATACAGTACTTTCCAGTCTTATACTCCTAGAAGCAGTTATGACTGAGAGCAGGGTTTAGCCCGGGTGTGTGAACTGTGTTCTGTGGATGCAGGGACACAGAACTACACATGCACACTCTTGCACAAGCATACCAATGCCACATACAAACACACACACACACACACACACACACACACACACACACACACACACACAGACACTCTCTCTCTCTGTCTCTCTCTCTCTCTCTCTCTCTCTCTCTCTGGGAAAACCCTGTCTGCCCTGTAATCAACAGTTACCAATTGGGTTACTGCTCTATCTATAGCTGCAGAAATTAGAGACATCTATAAAGGCTGGCACACACACACACAGATCACACGGTGAGACACACCCTGCAGGCTCAATAGGACATAAATAGCCTACATGGGATATCCAGGATTCATTCACACATAGTGGCTGGCTCCCAGGCACTGACATGCGCAACTCTTCACGTCACGTGACGGGGCAGAAGTCTAATTATTCTATCAGACAGATTCAAATAAAGCGTCTCCCTCCCCCAAGTCAATTATTAAAATGCCGTGCGCGCAAACTCCAGAGAACGCGGTGGAATTGGGTCACTCGGCCACTGGGGATTATTCTGCCAGCCCGGTCGGTCTCCGCACGCATTGGGACACTTCTCATTTAGTCGTGGCCAGTGAGCAAAATCATTCCAAGAACACCTCTGAAAATAATGTGACCAGTAGCCGATCGTCTGGTCTTTATAATAAGTCGAGAGAGCGTGTAGTAAGGTTGTCTCGGCATGATTCTGCATCTGGGACAGCCTACTTCATTCACTATAGTGGCCTGCTCACACATGAATGCGCATACACACACAGCGGGCGTGCACACACACACACACACACGCACACACACACACACACACACACACGCACGCACGCACGCACGCACAGAGAGTGAGAGAGAGAGAGAGAGAATACAGACAGGATGTATACATAATTTTCCATGAGAACAACAACTTCCCCATAGCCTCGCTTCTTTAAACTCACCCAGAATACCAGGTTGAAGGCAAACATCAGGTATTTGATGCACATCTCTCCTCCCGACAGCGCAGCCATAGCGATACTTATGCAATAGCCCACACTTCTCGTTTTTATCACCTATTCAAACCGACGGTCGAATAGAAATAGAGCTTCTAAATAACAGTATGCAGAGGGAGGTTATTCCCCGACGCGCCGGCACTGATACGCGCTTCGTGCTGTGCGCGCCTGTAGTGGTCCGCCCCCACAATACCGAGATAGCGGACTGCTAAGGCAAAGCCTCATGTAGCATGTGCCTCTCTTTATTTTTATATTTCTTTCCTTTTCTTTCTTTTTCTTTCTTTCTTTCTTTCTTTCTTTCTTTCTTTCTTTCTTTCTTTCTTTCTTTCTTTATGTTTTTTCTTTCTTTCTTTCTTTCTTTCTTTCTTTCTTTCTTTCAAAAATTCGTTTGCCTTTCCCCTTTCTTTAACATTACCTTGATTAAAAATCACTATAATATTCCTATTGGAACTTGTATTTCTGTTGTAGCCTACTCAGTCGTGATTTTATGACATTGTCATGCTTTATATTATATAACCTATAGCATCACTATAATAATCCTATAGGGACTTATAGTGGGTTTGTATCAATAGTGATTTAATAGTAACCTTATCGTACCTGAGAGTACATCTCTTATTGTATCACTATAATATTCCTATAGGGAATGTAGGCGCTGTGATATTTGCACAGTCTCCTTATAAAATGTATTATAGGATGACTATAGTTCTTTTTCATATGGGAAAACTGTTGTATCCAAGGTAACCTGCAGCAGTCTGTCTACGGCATCCCTACATAAATTGGTATAACAATGCATTTAAACAATGCTCTTCTGTGGGCTATAGGCTTATCCTGGTTGCAAGTTCCCCAGCACCCTGCTAGTGCGATGACGTAATCTTCCAGAATAAGGAAAGCGCGTTCACGGATTGAATATACATGAATGAACACGGTGCACGAGCCTGTCCTCGCTACATCGTTCCCATAGAGGCCGGCTTGGATCCAGCACACACACACGCACGCACGCACGCACACACCCACACACACACACACACACACACACACACACACACACACACACACAGTGGGCAACCTCCTATTGTTCAAACCTCCAATATAATCTTTTGTA
The DNA here is from genome assembly GCF_048128805.1 of Centroberyx gerrardi. NCBI lineage: Eukaryota > Metazoa > Chordata > Actinopteri > Beryciformes > Berycidae > Centroberyx > Centroberyx gerrardi. Next base: position 16,650,927 of record NC_136000.1, on the reverse strand, counting down.
GTTTTAGTAATGTAGGTATTTAATGTTGTATGGATGCTGTAGATTTTGTTCTCTGTTCTATGAGGAAAAGCCTTTAGTCTAACCATGATTACTCCAGTGTTCAGCCTGGGCTTCAATGTTTAAATCAGTCTTTGGTTTTAGTTTAAAGTGACTGTATGTTAAATATTTTGAAAGAAAACTAGACATGTCTATGTTATCAGGCCACAGAATACAGCAGCTATCGAAGGTTACAGATCTACAAGTTGGATTGTTTATGTTCATGAGATTGTGATTCTGACTGTGAGTGTGTGTGTTTCGGTGTGTGTGAAGGGGATGCTATTTCTTTTTAATCTCTCTCTCACTTTTCCTATATTAACACCTGAGACTCTGGAAGGAGACAGGTTCCCAGTGTGCGTCTGTGTTTATGTGCATGCGATATGGGTATTTATGTAGATGAGTCATGTGTTTGTGTGTGTGTGTGTGTGTGTGTGTGTGGTGCCAGCGGTGCAGCAGTGTTATTGCGTGAGATATCGCCAGCGAGTGTGTGTTTTCCCCAAGAGATGTTTGGGTTGGCTCTGTGACACATGCGTATGTGTAGACTAATCACGCAGTCAGGCGATCAGCGGGCATATCCTGGTATTGTCCTGCAGGGTGTGTGTGGTGGGGTTTGTCTGGAGGGCACAGAGTGGTGGACAGAATAATACTCTGCCTCTCTGGACTTAACCTGGCGAGGGGCGGGGTAGAGGGACCAATGGGGCACACACAAACACACGCATACACATACACACACACATACATGGTATCAAAGGACTTATGATAGCAGGGGGGGAGTATTTTCCTGTGCTATAAAACAGAGCTTCCACTGTGGTTGAGTCTATGTGTGTGTGTGTGTGTGCACAAGTGTTTTCCTCCGTTCAGCCTATGTTTGACAGAAGAGATTGCATTGTATCATCATGCCTTGACTGTGCTTGACTGTCTGAAAGTGCAACCTTTGGATTTACCCTTCTCTGCTGTGGATTCTGTTTTTCCTTTTCTGGCCAATTCTGTGGATTAGCTGGGTCTGGAGCCATGGAGGTAGGACTGCAGAGTGGAGAAATGAGTTTATAAAATAGGCCAAGCACTCTCACCCAGTTCAGTATGAGAGATTTAGAGATGGATCATGATGATGATTTAGAGATGATGATGGTACTGGTGATGGTGGTGATGGAGAGCATGCTTGTGTGTGTGTGTTTCAGGTGTGCATGCGGGGATGTTGGCGAGACCTTTGGGTTCTCCTGCATCTGACAGGTGAGTCTCTTATCAGGGGACAGCAGATTGTGTTTGGCCATTGTACTGTATGCAGCTCGGAAGCAGCATAATTACCTTTCTTGCCACATGTCTGCTGACATTTGTAAAAAGAAACCTTGCCATATAGCCCAGTAGAATGTGTGATGTGTACAATGTTGTGAAGTCAGCTCTATTCCTAATTATAAATTGCATATTGGTGTATTTTGTGTGCGTCCAGCTTGTGTAGCAGGAATGACTGGGAGATGCAGTCTGTTCGGACGGCACCACATTCACACATTTGACGGCGTTTTATATGAGTTTCCTGGAGATTGCAGCTACCTACTGGCTGGGGATTGCAACCACCGCTCCTTCACGCTGCTAGGTGAGTCACAGACAGACTGGCAGTTGCACAAAGAAGCAAACAGAATTGAATTATAACAAGTGATTCTTGCTGGTCCTGTGTAGCTCAGTGGGTAAAACTGTGTATGCACTCATAGCACTTTGTGGGACTTTAAACATAAGTATCCACCAAAGTGGCGTGTTCATTTTACCTTCCCTTTTCATTCGCTTCAGAATCAAAGTTCAACCTTCTTTCTTTCAGCCTTATTTCTTTTGTCAGCCAAAACTCCAATGTAGGCTCAGTGTTTTGTGTAGTACAGTAACTAAATGTGTGTTGGATCTGCAGGTGACTTTGTCCATGGGAAGAGGAGCGGCGTCACTCTGTTTCTGGGGGACGTCTTTGAGCTGCACCTGGCTGTAGATGGACGACTCTCACAAGGAGAGAAAAGGTAGAGTATAAGAATGTGTGGGCCATACAGTGAAAATGTTACCACTGCAGGAAAAAAGCACCCAATAGCTTGGTTATCGAGCACCATGACATTCCAATGTGTGTCTCCTTTTGTGTAGACTCTCCCTGCCCTATGCATCCCATGCTGTGTTTGCGGGTTCGGAGCTGGGCTTCTACAAGCTCTGGAGTGAGGAGTTTGGCTTCACGGTTACCATTGACAATGCTGCCAACATTGCCGTGACACTGACCAAACACCATGCCAACCGGACTTGTGGGCTGTGTGGCAACTTCAACTCTGCATCTGCTGATGAGTATACTGCTCAAGAAGGTACATGCATGGGGAAAAATGTGCAATAATGCACTATGCAGTATGTGCAAAAGTGGGGAACTGCGTGTGTGCAATATGTGTATGTGCGTGAGGGAAAACAAGAGAGAGACTAAGTTCAATATTACTGGAATTTAGGAAATGATCTGAGTCACCAGCACTCAGCAGCAGGAAGAGCAGCGACCCAGAACAGGAAAAGATAACAAGGAAAAAGAAAGCAAGAAAAAGAGCAGCGGTGGTGGGGGTGAGATGAGAGAGGAAATCTGTCAGTTTGAGATGTTTGTACGCGTTTGTCTGTGATTTCAGGATTCCTGACAGAAGACAGTTATGACTTTGCAAATTCATGGGCAGTGAAGGGGGCCGGGCAGTCATGTCGCCGTGTCACAACTCCCAGCCAATCCTGCAACAGCACAAAAGAGACTTCTGTGGTGAGAGGACAAATCACAGTCCTGTGTGTGTGTTTTGCATGTGCATGCACACATACACGTGTGTGTGTGTTTGCTTGCATTAGAGCGTTCATCTCCTCTGTTAGGGTGTCATTACATTTAGGGTGTAGGCGAGTTCAAAGAAGCAGCACAAACAGGGGGGGCAGGATCTGAGCCTCTGATGTGAAAGTATTTGGCATCCAGGGAATAATGTTTTTACTGTGCAACAAGCTTCTACACAACCTCACCCACGAAACCCTTATTTAATCTATCACCTTCCTCTCTTCTCTCTCTGCATATTCTTCTCTGTCGTCTCTCTGTTCTCCTCCACTGCTTTGCAGTACCTGATAATAGACTGCACAGGCATTTGCTCTCTTGCACACATCATTTTCACAAAGCGTAGGCCTTTCCCCAGCAAACACAAAGGCATCTATCTTACTCTCAGTCTCCTCATATAGGTTAACAAACTCTTTTCCATAGAGGCACTTAGAGGCACTTTTCCATTAGGCATAGGGACAAGTCTGTAGTCCTGCATGTTGTTGGCTTTGAGAGTGTCCAGAAAATTGATCCTCCATCTGTAGATTCATTCTTCTACCAGTTAGGATTTCTTGTCAGACTATTCCTCCCCTAGATCTGTGTTCAGTTAAGGGGGATTGGTATTCCAACAGGGCAAAGGAACCCAATCTCTCTCTTAAAGATTAACAGAATATGAAGAGATGGGCTTGTTTCAGTTCATGTTGGTTTGATTTTTATTGCCGCCTCTTCTAACCGTACAGAGCAGCTTTGATCTTTCATGTATAACTATCAACTGTACACCGACAGGGAAGCAGATGCTCTTTAGTGTGTAACTGGGCTCCATGCTGCGTCTCCCAGAGTCTGACTGAGTGAGAATATTCATTTGGAGAGGAGTAGATTCTCGGTACAAACTCAGCTTTCAGTCAGTCCGATGGGAGTGGCACAGATGGCACTGACAGTTACAGGCATATGAAACTATTCTTACTGAGGTTGATGTCTTGCTGAGGTTGATGTTGTTTCCTCAAAACTATTACAACCATAACCTTTTTCCATTACGATGACATTGGTGGCTATCATTGTCAGAAATATTTTTCCCGTAAATTAAGCACCTTCAAACACACCCACTAGCCCAAATGCCACTCTGGGAACCCATTATTCCTTCCATGTTAAAATACTCCATATTCCCCTTGTGAATGTAGCTGTTGACAACAATGGCATGAGTAGTAGGACTTTAGACATTTTAATTAAATCACCAACTACCAATGTTGTTTTTTAAAATTGTTCAACATGTACTTTAAGTTTTATTTTTAAATAATGAAAACTGGTAGCCAGTAATCAAAACAGACAGACATGAACTTCACTAAAGGCTAAAAGATAAAGAACCTTTTTTTGGCAAAAATTGTGGAATTCCCCTTTATATAATCCCATTCTAATGAGTTTAACAAGTGTGTGTGTATGTGTGTGTGTGTGTGTGTGTAGATTTTGTCCAGCTGCAGTGTGTTGCAGACCTCCAGTGTGTTTCTGCATTGTGCCCACCTGGTCTCCCCTGAAGCCTTCCGGGCACTGTGTGAGGAGGAGGCATGTCACTGCGGCCAGGGGGAGGGGCCAGACTGCCACTGTCCAATCCTGTTGGAGTATGCCCGCACGTGCCACGCCCACGGGATGCTTCTGCATGGCTGGCTGGTGGAGAGCCAATGCTGTAAGTCTGTCAGTCAATAAGGAGGTGGTGACAGGCTACTAGGTTACATTAATAATCATAATTTTTGTGTGTGCGTGTGTGTGTGTGTGTGTGTGCAGCCCCGAAGTGTCCCATAGGGATGCAGTACAGTGAATGCAGCAAGTCCTGCTCTACAACCTGCCAGAGTCTCAACATCCAGGAGGTCTGCAAGGAAGAGTGTGTGGACGGCTGTACATGCCCTGGTAACCCCCCTCACCCCCAAATACTCTCTCTCTCTCTATCTCTCTCTCTCTCTCTCTCTCTTTCTCTCTCTCTCTCTGTGTGTGTATCTCTAGTCGTTGTAACAAGATGCGTATGTATGTTTCAGTGGGTAAGGTACTGGACGGTGACCGCTGTGTGGAAGTGTCCCAGTGTTCCTGTCTGCACATGGGACGACATTTCCCTCCAGGATCCAGTATCTCTCAGGACTGCAACACCTGGTGAGTGGGCAAATACACTGTACATACACTGACATGCATGCATACACACATACTGTACATAAATCACATAATACAGTACATATGCAGACACGTTGCCTTATAAAATACATACAGTACTCCCTCACTAAGCTCCCTCTCTTCTCTACAGTGTGTGCCGTCACGGTTCCTGGGAATGCACCAATGAAGGCTGTCCTGGTGAGAAAGACTTGCAAATTAAATTTAATAGGGTTGTTTGTTATCATTTATGGCTTGAAAAAAACTATCTTGTCTGCAGGTGAGTGCTTGGTGGTTGGCCAGTCGCATTTCAAGACCTTTGACAACAAGTTCTTCACCTTCACTGGCCAGTGTCAATATCTGCTGGCGAGAGACTGCACAGACAGACAGTTTTCTGTCATCATTGAGAATGTACAGGTAATGGCCTCCAGTATGCTGGTTTTTAATTATATGCAAATAGTCGGCATTCATTTTTCTCTGTATTTCTCTGTTTTTTGTATCACAGAAAGTCTATGAATGATAACGCTATACATTTTCTGTTATCCTCGTCCCACTGGCTGCTCGTCATCTAAAGTAATCTGGCTGTTGCTGCTGTGTTTCAGTGTGCAGACGATCAGGATGCCGTGTGCACACGCTCAGTGACTCTCAGCCTGCCCTCTCTGGAGGACATGACAGTGAAGCTAAAACATGGAGGGGTAGTCTCTGTCAACGGCATGGACATCCAGACCCCAATGCATCATGGTACGCCCCTGGCTTTGTGTGTAAGAGCACAAAATGAGTGGATGGGATCCACTCATTACAGACCCTCCAGGATTTCGCAGAGTTGTTGTTTTTTTTTTGCAGTAAAATTGCAGAATAAAAATTGCAAGTCAAGGAAAAAATGGTATTAAAGTGGCACTGAAGCAAAAACCAAAACTGTTTTTTTACAACTACCCCCCATTAGGAAAGAGTCATATACTGTATAATCACTCCCTGTCATAATAAGCAGAGGCCTACTATATATATATATAACAGGAACTACTGGAAATACTTAAGTGCTCATGGGCTCAGAGTTATAAGAAAAGAACGTACCATTTGTATTCCATTCTCAGCACCAAATAAAATCAGTCCATTTGAATATCTTTAATCATTATGAAGCTGTTTTAAAGTGCCTATTTATGTTTGAGGTAAACTTCTTCTGTTCTTCTGTCTAACAATATGCAAACCAATGGCTCAGGATAAACAGAAACTAAAATAATTCTGGTTAAATGAAAAACAATTTTTCCACCTGTAAGGGTGAATAAAACTCAAGTCATTGTCCTCCTCATTGTCCTCCCTCTCAAAAGCTCCACTGTGGAGTCATTGGTTGTACTATAAGAAGACCATATGTTGACGTAAGGTTTGATTGGACCATTTTATGTGTGGTGATTGGCCAAAATTACATTCATTGTTATGATCACAAAATTCAAAGATATAATTGAATTGACTTTATAGCTGTATTGGATTATAATGTGGGACATTTTGCAAGCCATTGTCCTTTTCCATGTATTTTTCACAGGCCGTCTGCGTATCCAGAGATCTGTTCTGTCCTCAGTGCGTGTAAAGTTTGGAGACGACCTTCGCCTGGACTGGGACGGACGAGGCCGGGTGCTGTTAAAGGTGGGACAAGTTATATTGATAATGACATTTTTGGTAAACATATGTGAGAAGCCTGAAAACATAATCCTTGAATTCTGGCCACTTCCCCAGCTGGGACCAACATGGGCGGGTCGCACCTGTGGTCTCTGTGGAAACTACAATGGTAACCAAGGCGATGACTTCCTGTCTGGTGCCGGACTGGTCGAGGCGGGGCCTCAGGCATTCGGCCAGTCCTGGAGGATCAACGGAGACTGCGGCTCCACCCACAAACCTGAGACTGATCCGTGTGCAATTAACCCCAAGAGAGGTATACACACCCACACACACACACACACACTCATCACAAAAACTACCAAACGCTAACCTCTAATCCTCACACTCCTTTTAGTGCGTTTTGCAGAGGAGGCGTGTTTGGTGATGACGTCAGAGGCGTTCAGCCCGTGCCACTTCCTGGTGAACCCGGGTCCGTTCCAGCGGTTCTGTCGTTACGATGTGTGTGCCTGTGTGGACGGAGAGCAGTGCCTCTGCTCTGCTCTGTCGGCCTACGCTGCTGCCTGCTCTGCCAGGGGAGTGCTGCTCAACTGGAGGTCTCCCTCACTCTGCGGTAACTCGGCACACACACATGGACTCTCACACACTGACATAGTGCACACGTGATCACCCATATACTGTGCACATACACTGGTATGCCAGTACACACACATACACATTTCATTCCATTTCTGGACAAGAAATAGTGTTGTACAACCAAGGTATTCAATATAATCAGTGATGTAGGAGTCAATAAAAAGGTGGGTAAACTTTGACCTCCAGTTGGTGATCATGAAGCAAACAACAGCCAATTCAAACAATAAAAATCTATTAGAATTCCAGAAAAGTACTAATTTACGCTTTTTCCCCTTCAAAGAAACTATCTCCATATAACTTACACCAGCTTGATACTACTTGCTCTGATGTATACAGTGAATTTATCTCATGACAATTTGTCAGCCAAAAAGGTGGGTAAACTCTTTTCAACAGATAAAAAAGGTGGGTAAGGTAAGGTGAGTTTAGTTGGATTTGGACTCCAGTTGGATAGTTGGACTCCACTGAATCCCTGATTGTAATGCAGAGGAATTTTATGTTGTTTTTTTTTACGCTTTTGGCAGAATTGGAGTGCACTGGAGGCCAGGTGTACGAGGCCTGCGGGAGCGTGTGCGACCGGACGTGCCGCTCTCTGTCCGGGGCTGAAGCAGGCTGTGAGGGCGAGAGGGTGTGCGAGGAGGGCTGCTTCTGCCCCGTCGGACAGTACCTGAGCGACTCGGGAGAATGTGTGACAGCCGACCTCTGCACCTGCCTGCATGACGGACAGCTCTACCAGCCTAATGATGTCTACGCTGATCACAACAGCATCTGGTCAGTGTGTGTGTGTATAGAAACCAGTACGCATCGATGCTATGAGATATCTTGTTTCACAGATGTGCTTTTAATTTTTGTGCATTTTTCTCATGTGTGTATATGTATAGTTACTGTGAGAACGGCTCCATGCGCTGCAGCTCCAGTGAAATGAGTAATACCATGCTGTCTGATCTCTTCTATGACGATGACCTGGCACCGTCCAGAGGTACAATTTGAGCATTCTGAAAGGAGCTGCCAAACCTCTCTGTTATTAACTGTTGAATGTTTATGTCACCTGATATGTAGAGTCTAATGTCCATAGGATATCTTACAATGTCCCTTTGCATTGCATGTGAGACCGTGTTGTCCTTGTGCAGCAGTATGTACTGAAAAGCTTTATCAATATCTCTCTGCACCAATGTCACCAAAAAAAAATCCTGCACATTTACTTGGCAATTAAAATAAATCTGCTTTATTATTTCTGGTGAATACCAACAGTTTTACATTTTTAGGAATCATCTGACTGGACTGCATGTTTGTGTTTGGGTGTGTGTGTGTGCAGAGCGGCGGTCGGCCCCCTGCCCTCCTCCACTGATGCGTGCAGAGTGTGATGCGGGAGAGAAGGGGCTGGAGTGTGCCAGAACCTGCCAGAACCTGGATCTGCCCTGCGTCAGCCTCGCCTGCATCCCTGGCTGCCTCTGTCCGGCTGGCACGGTGGGTGCTGTGTATGTGTGTGTGTGTGTGTGTGTGACTGTGTGTGTGACTGTGTGTGTGTGTGCGTTTGTGGATAAAGCACCAAAACCTCTAAAATGGAACATGCTGATTGATTAGCCGATTGATTTCAGGTACGCCACCGCAGAGAGTGCATCGCACCCAAGCAGTGTCCCTGTTACCATAACAACAGGCCTTACACATCGGGACAGACCATCTCTATGGACTGCAACACCTGGTAAACAGACTGTTTGTATCGATGTTTACAAAGGCAGATACGCGCACTGTGATTGCTTAACAGGCTTTGTCTCGTGCAGTGTGTGTGAGAACAGGAGGTGGCGCTGCACAGAGAAGGTGTGTGATGGAGTGTGTCGCACTGTGGGGGAGGGGCATTACATCACCTTTGATGGCCTCAAGTACTCCTTCCCCGGCCTCTGCCAGTATGTCCTGGTCCAGGTGAGAGACAGAGACATCCAAAAGAACTCAGGAATGGACTGCAGAGTACACTTTGGTGTCAAAATAACAAAAGACAATATACATTTCTTTCTCTTCCTCTCTCTCCCTCTTCCTCCTTCTATCTTTCTTTATCTACAGGATATGTGTAATGGAGAGGATGGTTCGTTCCGTGTGCTGGTGGAGAACGAGGCCTGTGGAATTGTGGGACATCGCTGCGCTAAAGCTGTCACAGTCTTCTACCAGGGAGGATTGATTACTATGCAGCATGGAGAGGTAACACACACACACACATGCACACACACACACACACACACACACACACACACACACACACACACACAGACACTCACAAATGAATGCATGTATGCACTTGCACATGCAGTGCATACACATCCTGTGTTGTAAACTGTCTCTCCTATAGGTGAGGATGAGGAAGCCGGTGTTACAAGGCTCAGAGGTGGAGATTGTCCGATCTGGTCAGTTCTACATCCTGCTGCTGGGGAAACACATTTCCATCAGCTGGGACAAGGGCACTCGTCTCCTGGTCCACATCTCATCCAACTACAGGGTATTCATTTATTATAGTGCTACCTTTGCACTAATTACAACCTTAGAGTTCTTTCGTTCACCTTAGTTTATTTTCACTCTAAGAGAGACACAAGTATTTGCCTTACAACAACAAAACATAGGTGTGGATTATACAGTACGTCAACGATTCTGTTTGTCCCTTATTGTTGCATACATCCTGTTGTGTGTAGGGGCGGGTGTGCGGTCTGTGTGGTAACTTTGATGGGAACGTCAACAACGACTTGATGAGCAGTAACAACCAGCTGGAGGTGGACTCCGCCCACTTCGGTAACTCCTGGAAAGTCAAACCCAGTTGTGCTGATGTAACACAGGTAAACTCTTAGGTCTTATATTAAATACTAACTCTAATACTACTAGTATGGGACAGGATATTCTATGTTTAAAGAGATATGAATTTTATTGTATTAAATTTGTGTCTGTGTGTAGATGTCCGCTCCTTGCAGCGACAACCTTGTGAAGCTGGTAACAGTGGAGCAGTCGTGTCGTGTGCTCACCGGCCCCCTCTTTAAGGAATGCAACAGCCAGGTGAGAGTTATTACACACACTAAATATCCTAGGGACCATGACACCAGAAGCATCATTCGTTTCATGCATTCATCCTTCTCTCTCCCCCCTGCCCTATGTGTCTCTAGGTGGATGCAGAGGCGTATGTGGACATGTGTGTGGAGGCAGCGTGCTCTTGTCCGTCGGTGGGCGACTGCGTGTGTTTCTGTGATGTCATCGCAGCCTATGCTCAGGCTTGTTCAGAGAGGGGCGTGTCCATCAGCTGGAGGTCCAACGATCTTTGCCGTGAGTGTGAAGAAATCCCCTGCGATGCACCCAAGCATATGTCGGCATCATCATATTATCTGTGTCCCGCAGAAATCTGCTTCTTTCAAATCTGTCATACTTTTCTGTAAACAGCTGACATTGTTTCCCAGGTTTTGAAAATGTGTCATGGCAGCCGGGCCAAGCTTGACTGTCTCATAAACTGTGAAAAACACATGGGTGTGCAAAGTCCAAAAAAAACCCAATCCTTATTAAAGAATTAAGTCTCAAACACAGAAGTAAAAGATAAACATTTTTGCCAAGTGCTCGGCCAAAAAAACACAGAAAGTCACAGATGCAGTTCTCACGCAGCTCTACTCCTCCCCTGTTTCCTGTTGACCACAAATTATAGTTCACACCCTTGCATTTCTGCTAACTGAAAGTTTGTCAAGTCACTGGTAACATTCCATTGTCTCGCACTTGAGGTTCAGTTGTAACAATAGGGTGTGGCTTCTCACTCAAAGTAAGGCCTTGTGTCTATGCTTCTACACATGCAATTGTAATAACGAGTGATATTGTAATGTGTAAAATGTGTAATGCTACTCCAAATGCATTCTAAATGGCATCAATATGAAAATGTATCTGTTTTTCTCATTTCCTGAAAACTTGTTTATGCAGGACACAGCATATACAATTTAGAAGAAGTAGTCTTCAAGAAAGCGTATATTCATCTCAATTTGTGTGTGTTTCTTAGCTATGAGCTGTGAGGAGCTGAACACTAAAGGCCCAGGTGTGGGGGAGGAGCTGTGCCAGTGGAGGTACAACACTTGCAGCCCCGCCTGTCCGGTCACCTGCCAGCACCCAGAGCCGCTCCACTGTAAAATCACTTGTGTGGAAGGCTGCCATGCCTACTGCCCCCCAGGTGTCAAAAATACTCACCGGACATACACATACTCATCGGACTCACACATGCACATATTTGTACATAATACTTGCACAGACTCGTGAGTTTAACTTCTAGCCTTGTATTCCTTAGGCCAGCTATTGGATGAGGTGGCCATGCGTTGTGTAGAGCCCTCCCAGTGTCAGGTGTGTATCCACGAGGGTCAGAGAATCTCCCACGGCAACAAGGTCATCCTCAACCATGATGACCCTGAGCACTGCAAAATATGGTAATGCTGTATATTAGAGCACTCATATACTGTCTATCTTTCTCTTAGCAACAGGTTTTGATATTTGTGATTGGTTATTCGTGCTTTGTAATTTGATTATTTGTGCATTTGTGTGTGTGTTTGTTTACTGCAGTCACTGTGAGAACAATACCCTGAGCTGTGAGGTTTGTACCTCCTCGGACATGTTCACCACTCCCACTCCGACCCCCGCCCTCACCACCCCGACTGCCCTGCCCTTCTCCACCATGATGCCTGAGGGCACTTGTGACCGTGCCATGGATCTGGCTTTCCTACTGGACGGTTCAGCAGCACTGGGCGAGGACGAGTTCCAGGCCACCAAAGAGTTTATCCTGGGGGTGGTGGAACGCTTCCGGATGGGCTCAGCTCACACTCGAGCCACAGTGCTGCTCTTCCACTCCGGAGTCAAAACATACGACCTGCAGGTAGGTAGACACATACATTAGTCACACAGGCACGCATGCAATCATGCACAAATACGCAGTGCTGCGTTAAGCATTCTGTGGAATAATACTTTATTGATCCAATTTTCTGCTGAAATAAGCTACTTTGCTGACACGTTGAAATTGAATGTCAGGGTCTATACCACTCTGCTTGATCCCTGCCCTGTATCTCCCCCTTCTCTCATCCATTTCTGCCTGTAGGTTCAGAAGTGGCTCTTTAAGAAGACTGTGCGTGAGCTGCATTACACAGGAGGAGATGCAGCCTTCCTGGATGAGGCTGTCAAATATCTGGCTATCAACATCTACGATAAGAACAAGCGTGAGCACGCTGGCCGCGTCGCCATCATCCTGACTGCCAGTACCAACCCTCGCTCCATCCGTGCCACCACCAAGATGCTCCGCAAGAAGACCATCACCACCCTGACAGTGGCCCTGGGTCCCGGGGTAAACATGGGGCAGATTAATGACATCACTAAAGCCAACCCAGAGAATAGGGCTTATGTGCTAAGCAGCACGGGGGAGCTGCCTGATCGTCTCTTAGAGCTGACAGATTATCTCTGCACCTTGGGGCTGGAGCCTGAGGGGGCAAAACCGCCACCCCCGAAGCCTACACAGGGTAAACCTAGCCAGGGTACAACCACCACTATCCAGCCTCCTCGCCTGGAGCCCAACCCCACACAACATCTCCACAACGCCCCTACTCCCACCTCGCCCTCTGGCCTGTCTCCAGTCACCACCATCCATCCAACCAAAGACGTGACATTTATCCTGGAAGGCTCTGATTCAGTTGGCGAGGTCAACTTCAACCAGTCCCTCCACTTCCTCGAGGAAGTTATCACACGGCTGACAGAGGAGGAGGAGTTTATTCGTATCACTGTGATCCAGTACTCCGTAACGGTCACTGTGGAGATCAGACGCTGGGAGCTGCGGCGGCAGAGGATCCTGTTGCTGCAGCGACTGAGGGAGATTCGTTGGAGAGGTGGAAGTAAGACGAACACAGGCGCCGCTATCACCACCACCTTCCAGGAAATGGCTACAGTGCAGCCTTCCACGGGTCCCACCCCTCCTCAGCTGGTCTTCCTTGTGACGGAGAACCCGCCTACCGATACGGTGACACGCCCACCAACTACAAGCACACAAACACATGTCTATCCCATCGGAGTTGGACCAAAGGTTAGTGAGATTGACCTGCTACCGCTCAGCTCCCCCCGGCGCCCGCTGCTGGTGGACGACTACAATCATCTGACATCCCTGGTCCAACGGGTCGTCAACATCACACACACCACACTCAGGCCCCGCTCCCCTACACTGCCACCCCTCGTCCTCCCGACACTGGCCCCACTTTCCACCCTGCCACCCTCAGGTACAGCAGACACTCTCGTTTCAGTCATTCAGTCGACAATCAGCCCATAGTTAATATTAATTTATGAATATATCTTTGAATAGTGCCATGCAAGAAGCCCTTGGACGTGTTGTTCCTGTTGAATGCTGGTGGACAGTTTGAGGATATGAAGACATTTGTCAAAGCCTTCATCAACAATGCTGACATAGGTATGACCCAGCCCTTAAATCTTTTAGAACATTTTGAGTATTGTTATTACCTCCACTCCAACATAAGGTGGTTACTCTTCTAACCCTATTTGTTTGCCTGTCTGTCTTGTCAGCAGGATATCTCAACAATTTATGAACGGATTTCCATGAAATTTGTTGGACAAACAGGCTTTGGGCAAAGAAACAATTGATTCGATTTTAGTACTGATCCAGATCTCAGATTTCCACCATTAGACATTTATAATTTTTTAGCCATAACTATGAAACTAACAAATTAGAGATAGAGACTTGATTCCAAATCGTAAGGGTGTGTTTCCTGGGTAAAAAAATCAATTTAACTTAAAAAGTAAGTGATAGGAATGATGTATTTGGGTGTCACACCAAGTTAGATAATTGTTCAGATTTGGCGGAGGTTTGCCCTCTCCGAGTACCTTCTAGTTCTCTATTTAGACAGTGGGAAACCAATGAAGGAAACAGAGTAGTAGGAGACAGTCCTAGGCCAGTGGGGGCTTACATGTGGTTCCAAAAGCGGGGACTTAACCACTTGACTATCTCTGGGCACTATTGAACATTTTTATTATCTATACAAAATGATACAAAGGCATTATGGTATCCATAAACTACTAATGCATGGTAAAGTAAACCAGTCAGAGTGTAGACCTTGCTACAGTGGACTGACTCCTTGTTTATGTGTGCAGGGCAGAACGGCACCCAGGTGAGCGTGGTTCAGTACGGAGACAGCAGCACAGCAGAGGTCACCTGGAAGGACGAACAGAGCAAATCGCACCTCCTGGACCTGGTGGAGAGTGTGCACAGCAGGACCACTGCTGCCCCTGCACTAGGTAGGGCATACACACACACACACACACACACATACACACACACACACACACACACACACTGCTCTGCTCTCACTGTTCTATCTGTCCAGGCTCTGCACTACGATTCGCCGTTCAGACAGCCATCTCACCAGCCAGTGGTGGAAGAGCAGGCGTGGCCAAGGCAGTGGTGATGCTGGTGACTCACAGGTCAACTGATGATGTCCAGGAGGCTGCTAATGAGGCACTGGCAGCAGGTAAGCCGTTGCTGACACGGTTAACATGGGACACACTGCTCTTTTGTTACTGTTCAGATCAGCTGGTGTGCTTCCGTCCTCCCCTGCCCCCCTCATCTTCCTCTGTCACAGATCTGGGGTGGTTCCATTGAGTCAAGGCAGGGATTTAATTTATCTCTTCCTCTCAGGTGTGTCAGTGTTCCCCATCGGGGTGGGACCAAGCTATGACAGGACTGAGTTGAGCGTGCTCGGTGGCCATGGCAATCAAGACAACACTCTGCACTTGAACAGCATGGATCAATTACTGATGCTGCTGACTCTGGACCATGGTTACACAGAGAGAATCTGCAGAGGTGCTTACATACACACACACACACACACACACACACACACACACACACACACACACACATACGGTTCCATTGTTCCAGGTAATGTCAAAAAAGTAATTGGTTCCTTTTCAAATCATAGTTTTGACCAGGATGTAATGATGATGATGATGATGATGATGATGATGATGATGATGATGGTGATTTGTTTTGGTTCACAGCTGGTCCACCAGGAGTGTGTGTTGATGACAGTGGAAATGAGAGAAAGGTGCGTAATGACCCTTGAAGCTGAACTTGACCTATTGATTTTAAAAGTTATGATAGGGCTATAGGTCTTCTACAGCATTTGTCACCTCATTACTTGTGTGTGTAATGAATTGAGTGTGTGTGTGTGTGTGTGTGTGTGTGTGTGTGTGTGTGTGTGTGTGTGTGCCTGTCTGTCTGTCTGTGTGTGTGCTTCAGCCTGGTGAGTCATGGCTGCTGGAGGATGGCTGCCACTCAGTCCTGTGTCACCCCAGTGGGGCAGTGACAGTGCAGAGCCACAAAGTCAACTGTGACAGACTGGAGCCCCCAGCCTGCAGAAACAACCTGCCACCTGTCAAAGTCCAGGAGACCTGTGGCTGCCACTGGGAATGCCCTTGTAAGTATATCAGATGGATCAAATAGCTTCTGAAGTCTTTACTTTGAGCATTTGCTTTAGCCTGCCTATATTAAGTGTGCATCACTGCCCACTTAGGCTATTAAACATAAATATTGGAGGCTAGCATTCCAGCCAAAGTGTATTTATACTCAGAATTAATGGATCACATGTTGACTTGGCTCATTTACAAACACTCACTTCTGCTTGTCTGGTTTGTCTTGGCAGGTGTGTGTATGGGTAGCTCCACCAATCATGTGGTCAGGTTTGACGGCATGGCTCTTAGGCTGGATGGGGAGGGTGTCTGCTCCTACACACTTCTCACTGTCACCAGAGCCATCAGCGCAGGGTCAGAGGTCAAACTCCACAGTGGACCCTGTCAGGGTTCAGCCACTCACAGCCAGGTCTGCATGAAGGCCATGGAAGTGAACCACGGAGCCCATAAACTGCTGCTGAAGGATGATATGACGGTAAGCTGTGTGTGTCTGAAATTACTGAGATTGTTCATTATATGTAAGCCTAAGCACTAAGTAAGGTGAATGTAATAACTGTGTGTGTACGTGTGTGTTTGAGTAGGCAGTGCTTGATGGGGAAGTGCTGTCTCTGCCATGGCGGTACGGTGGCCTAGAGGTGGTGCGATATGGAGGAGTGATGCTGCAGCTGAGGTCGGACCATGGCTACGTCCTGGCTTTCACCCCTCAGAGCAATGAGTTCACCATCACAATGCTCAGCTCCACCACCGGCAGCCACACTGCTGGACTCTGCGGTAACACACATCCAGTCCCACTCATTGCCAGAACCATGAGGATTATTGTATTTGTACAGCTACAAAATGAGTCAACATGCAAATAAATGATGTCGGCCCTGTTCTGCTGTTTTGCTGTCTCTGCCTCTCTCTGTATCTCTGGCTTTGCCTTTATCACAATCTCTGTCTCCGTCATCATCTCTTTCTCTGTCTCTGTCTCTTTATCTCTCTCTTTCTCTGTCTCTCTTTCCCCCAGGTGCCTGTGGGGAGGACAAGGTTAATGACCTCTCTCTGCGCAACGGCATCTCGACCACTGACCAGCAAGCCTTCATCTCTGACTGGACGGTGACTGAAGATGGCGGTGTGTGTCTACCAAGACGGAGGGCGGTGTGTGTGAACGGAGCAGCACTCGGATGTCAGGCCCTACGTTCTGAGGTGTTTGAACCGTGCCATGTGCACGTACCCATCCAGATGCTCCTTGCCAAGTGTGAGGAGCAGGCATGTGAGGAGTCAGATGTGTGTGAGCTAATCTCTGCTTACGCACACCTCTGTAGACAGAGAGGAGTGTGTGTGGACTGGAGGAGCCGTCACCTCTGCCGTAAGTCAGTGTTTAATGTGAGGACGTGTGTCTGTTTCATTTCAGTTGTAATAGCGGACAGGTTTGAAAGCCCAGACCCAAACTTTAGCCTGTTCTGTGTGTTACAGCAATACAGTGCCCCAGCTCCATGGAGTATGATGCATGTCGGACAGGGTGTGTGGAGGACTGTGGTAGCATACGCGCGTTGCCAGGCGACTGGACGGTTGCCAGGGGTAACGAGTCATCCTGTATGGACACGCCCACTGAGGGCTGTTTCTGTCCTGGAGGGACAGTTTTGCATCACGGGGAGTGTGTATCACCAGATGCATGCAGCCAGTGTGTCGACCAGCACGGACACACACACGCGGTGAGACACAAAGACAAAGAAAAGTGTGTCTGATGGTGTGAGGGAATGATGCAAAATCAAAGGCAACTTCTTAAATAACAGATGCTGATGAAGTTAGTTAGTGCAGCCAATGAGTGTGCTGTGTGTGCTGTGACTGCCCTCTAGTGTTTACTTCTTAGTGTTTATTTCTAACATGACTAAATACTGCAATGTAAAGGAATGTGGTTTGTATTTGTTCGTACAGTATATGCAGAGCTGGGTACCAGATGAGAACCCATGTTTGATTTGCATGTGTTTGGACCAACAACACATCAACTGCACAGCCCGGCCCTGCAATGATGCCAAAGGCAAGCGATCCTACTGTTATTTCTGCTTATGTTTATAGTGTTTGCACCTATTTTTTCTGCTTGCGCTAAACTTGAGAAACATTGCCAGCGCTGCTTTGTGGGTTTTGACATAACACCTTTATAATTAAGCATGTATATGTGTGTGTGTAGCTCCAGTGTGTGGACCCTGTGAGATCCTGAGGGAGAAGAGAGAATCCAAGTGCTGCCCTGAGTATGAGTGTGGTGCGTACAAAATATCTATCATTATGGCTATGTTTACATTACCAGATCCTCAGGAAAGGCGTCACTGATTCACTGATTCAAATATGAGTGCCCCTTTAATCTACTAGTTTTGTTGTTGTTGTTTGCCAATCACAACTCATTGTCAATAAGTGAGACAGTACCCTACATGCTATGCCCAATACAGCAGACTGTGACACTGTGACTTTTTAGTGTGTGATCTGGTGAGCTGCGACCTGCCTGAAGTGCCCCGCTGTGAAGACGGACAGACTGTGGTCCTGAAAAACCCCGGCGAGTGTCAGCCCATACATGACTGTGGTAAGCATTCTGTACCATGTGTTTGCTCTGTCCCGCTCTTGCATACACACAGACGGACACAGAATGAGAACACGCATCCATGTGATTTCTTCAAGATTGTTTTTCTCTTCGTCTCTTCTCTCTCAGTCTGTAAAAAGGAAGAGTGTGCTCTCCAAGCTCCCCCTGCTTGTCCCGCCCATCGCCGGCTGTCACTCAAAAAAACAGAGTGTTGTGAAGTGTTTGAATGTGTGTGTGACTGCCAGAACTCCACCCAGTCCTGCCCTTCTGGGTTCATCACGTCCTCCTCTACCAATGACTGTGGCTGCACAGAGACCAACTGCCTGCCAGACAAGGTGTGTGCGTTTGTGTGTGCATTTGTGTGTGTATTTGCGCACATGTTTAGGTGCATATGTATACAACAGCTTTTGGTAGCTCTCTCATTTAATTTATAAAAATGCAAAGACACTACATCAGGAGTCAACTTCCATTTTGTGCGGAACTATCCTGTGTTATTACTGTGTGTGTGTGTCCAGGTGTGTGTGGTTGGGGGCGTGGTGTACCCAGTGGGGAACGAATGGGAGGAGGCGTGTCAGAAGTGCAGCTGCACCCAGCTACAGGACAAACAGACATCACTGCACGTCGCTCAGTGTACCCCGCCTGTCTGTGACCAGACCTGTCCCATGGTGAGACACACACACATACACACACACACACACACACACACACACACACACTGATTATACTTGTGTAAATGAGAATGAGAATATATTTCTTATATTACAGGGCTCGTCATACACTCCATCAAAAGGAGAGTGCTGTGGGAAGTGTACGAAGAACAGCTGTGTGGAGTCAGAAGGAGAGATGCGAGGGGACACACTGATTGGGGGACACATCAGACATGTATGTGTGTGAGGGAGCCATCACATACCAGGCCTGAATCAAATATCTGCAATGAATTCTTACTAGTTATTCTTTTGCTGTGATTGTCTAAACTTTCTGGCGGTCATTTTAGTATCCTGCATGGCAAACCCCACTCATCTGGTAACTCCAACTAGGTTAAAGCAAACATTAATTATTAGTAAATACTATTTGACCCAGGTATGCCATACGCCTCTTCGAGTTTTTTGTGTTCATACAAAACGTATTGGTAATGCCTTTTCAAATAACAATCAAACCACTCAAGCAATGGCATGCTGGCTACAAGTACAAAAAAAGACAAATGATGCCTCGCTTCCCCTTCTCTCTATTCATTTTCAATCCCATCTCTGTGTCTGTGTATAGGTGGGTGAGGTGTGGCAGTCTCCAGAGGATAAATGTGTGTTACATGAGTGTGTGAGGGTGAGCGGTGAGGTGTTCGTCTCTACGTCCAACGTCAGCTGCTCTGCAATGGACGCCCCCACCTGCCCCCTGGGAACCGAGTTACGCTGCGACACGTTGGACTGCTGCCCCCGCTGCCAGTGTGGTAAACACACACACAAACAGACATACACAAAACACATATAGTGCAAGCAAATTCATACCATTTGGCACAGCAGGGTGGTGAGTAGGGAGACTTCTCTTTCCCGTGTTCAAGTGTCAGCGGGCATTCGCTCTGCTGAAGTGTCCTGCAAACAAAAAGAGAATTTCCTCATATCACACACACTCTGTATGCATACCAAATTGCAGCTTCAGCTTCTAGCCAGCAGAGGACTCTCTGGTATTGGTGTCAGATCTAGTGCCAGTGCGCCTGACCTGACCCGACCTGAGAAAGCCATGGGATTAATGTACTGTTTAATGTATGATAATAGAATTATCCCTAATCTTATTTGGGTTATTCTCTCTACAGCTCCTATGGACGCTTGTGTGCTCAACCACACTGTGATTGGGGTAAGTCAAGCACCACACTAGTACTGTCTTGCATACATGCACACTATGTATATTCCTTTCAAGTGCTCCCTCTCAATTGTGTGTGTGTGTGTGTGTGTGTGTGTGTGCAGGCAGGGGAGCGGCTGATGGTGGATGTGTGTACACACTGTGAGTGTCAGGTGGAGAATGGGGCTGTGAAGAAATACAAACTGGCCTGTAGGAGAATCACCTGTCCCACCTGCCCCGAGGTAACCTTTACCCTTTAGCAATAATGGCTGACATGATCATCATCATCATCATCATCATCATCATCATCATCATCTTCCATCATTCTCACCAAAGCTTCATTCCCACCCTACCCATCACAAAATTGTGCCCACGTCATTTTCTCTGATTCACTCCAGTCCTTTCCACAGAGGTAAATAGTTTTATTGCCATTTTGATTTTCTCAAAATGGTCCAGGCATATTTGCATGTTTGTATTTGCAGTGGATGTCCTCGTATACGAAGTGAATTAATGTGCACTGCTGACCGCACTGTTTCAGGGCTACAGTCTGGAGCAGGAGCCAGACGCCTGCTGTGGTCGCTGTGTTCCCACAGCCTGCGTCATGCAAAGGCCAGACGGACACACCATCACTCTGCAGGTCGGTGCGCTGCAGAAAAGATGCTGATATACTCGCTTATAAACCCTGTCACACACAGTGCACACAGTACTCATACATTTACTGTTGCAAGAACATTTTTTGACTTTTTTATTCTTGTCTTGTTTTATTCCTTGCATTTTTATTCTTGTCTTTTAAAGCCAATTTCTGTGAAGCACTTTGGTACAAACTTGTTTTGTTTCTTAAAGTGCTATATAAATAAACTTGAACTTGAATGTTTTTTTAAAATTTAATTAACTTGGGCAGCAGGGTGGTGATAAGGGAGATGGGTTCACTCCCTGTGATACAAGCATCCGCTCTGCTCAAGTGTCCTTGAGAAAAACACTGAATTCCTCCTAGCTGTAGGGGTGCTGCTCTGTAGCTGACCTGCGCTCTGACCTCCCTGTGGAGGCGGGCAGGGAAAAAAAACATGTTTTTTTTTCCTTCGGGGATCAGTAGAGTATCACAAAAAACAGCCAGAGTGAAGCTGAGGAAGCAGATGCGAAATGCGTTGTTTGCTCTTCAATGTTTTACTTGTTGAGCTTCATGAAAATAAAAAAAGATTAAAGTGAGTCTACAGTAGTGTTCGGTGAACCTACTTATATAGGGATATCACAAAAAACAGTTAGATAATTCTTTATGTCCTGAGTACGTTTTTCAGGACTGAAAAGCAGATGAAACTCATTCAAAATTGCCTGGGTGTAAATCAGAAACTACACATTTTTTCTTCATTCCTTAAATAAAGATTTTTTTTTAACTAAGATAACAGGCTTTCATCCAGCAGCAGTGATAAATATCATGGACATACACACATCACATCTCTCTCTCTCTCTCTCTCTCTCTCTCTCTCTCTCTCTCTCTCTCTCTCTCTCTCTCTCTCTCTCTCTCTCTCTCTCTCTCTCTCCCTAGGTGAACACCACTCGTGAGGATGGTTGCAACCTGTATACCTGTGGTGTGAACAGTAAAGGAGATCTGGTCCTGCAGGCTCGAGTGACTACCTGCCCTCCCTTTGACCGCCAAGCCTGCCTGGACCAGGGGGTATGACTACCACACTGACCTCTATCCTATAATGTTACTACTGCACACCCTAAACCTGTGGAGCTACAACTAACTCTTCTTAAATGTCTGTTTTTCAGGGGAAAGTCAGCCAGATTGGAACCAGCTGCTGTGAGATGTGTGAGTATAGCGCTGTGCCTTATAAGTCTGGTGCGTTTAAAATATCCATTGCTTGCTCTGGTTTTAATAAGTGTGTGTTAATAAGAGCGTGTGTGTGTGTGTGTGTTGGCATGAAGGTACGGAGCCAGAGTGTAGGAACACAGTGGGAACGCTTAACTACATCAAAGTGGATGACTGCCAATCAGAGCAGCAGATAGAATTGCACTATTGTGAGGTGAGAGACTACACACACACACACACACACACGCACACACATTTAAGCATAAAGGACAAATTCAATGAAAGCATAACGTTGTCCCTCACTGTCCCACCCTTCCCATGTTGCTCTGTCTTGCAGGGGAAGTGCCGCAGCAAGTCCATATACTCCCTGGAGAGGGCCGCGGTGGAGCAGGAGTGTGTGTGCTGCGCTGCCGTGGCGACGGAGCCTCTCAGTGTTCCCATACTGTGTGCCAATGGCACCCGTACCCACCACACCATCCTGTCTGTCACTGCATGCGACTGTCTGTCCAAACACTGCACCTAGAGAGAGAGAGAGAGAGCGAGAGAGAGAGAGAGAGAGAAAGATGTATTGAGTGTAGAAGGTATGTGTGTATCCAAATAAACATGTACCCATATAAAATAATAAACACTGCTAATTTCTTAAAGCACTTCTATTTTGTCTGTGTTGATTTTAAGAGCGGGTTCTAGGCATTTTTATATATTCAGGTAATTTTCCCTAATGAAAAATCAATATTTCTATAATATTCCTACAGGGATTTTTAGTTTTGCTGATATATTTGTATAGTATCCTTCTAAAATGTATTATATGTAGTTATTTTTCGTTTGGTTTATTTCGTTTGAGATGATGAGCCTGCTTTGGCACAGATTTATTTTTTGCGTCAACCGGCCTGCAGAGTGTACACAAGGTTCAGTTTTAAGTCTGGTCACCCGTAAGCTCTTTCCTCGCTCTCTGCTGCACACACTAACACTCAGACTCACACACACGCTAACTCTCTCACTTGCATCGATAATATGCCGCACACCTTCCTGCCCTCCACTATGGAACGGTCAGGGAATTAGCCGCCCTGGCCGCGCGCGCGCGTTAAGCCTGGGGTTCCGGGAGCGCGCGCGGATTGTCCACCATCTCAGTCCCCGCGCCTGTGCGCCTCGCGCGTCTTATCATCCATCTCCAAAGCGATGAACAAATCCTCCACGGGCACTGGTAAGTACACTTTTTCACCGCTTTGTACTTCCTTTGATCTGAAGTAGGCTGTCCCGAATCGAAGCGAATTTGCAAGGGGGGCTCGAGCTTTATCACTTTTATCATTTAAACCCCCCGGTGACGACTGTGGCTGCGTCTTTTCACACTTTGTCACTCATTTTATTCGAAGTGTCCTGATTGCTGAACCATAAATTAATATACAGTGCGTGACCTTACTATTACTTTTATTATTTAAATCCCCCGGTGACCGCAGTGGTATGTGCCAGAGTGCTGGAGAGTTGTTTTTGTCATCCGACTAACTGCGTGGAGACAACTGTTGCGCCCACGAGCATTTAATTAAAGACATATTTATGGAATAGACGACTCCTTCCATCAGACTGGGAATTAATTAGTCAAAATGATAATGAATTAATTCAATATATGTCGAATAGCCCATGTTTTTGTCTCTGAATAGCTTTTTAAAACTTCTATGCATGGTTTTCAAGTCATACAATAGGCTATTTGATTGTAGAGCAGCATTAGTGGTATCTTTTCTTGATTAGAGTTAAAGTTCGGTATAAATCCATTTGATTCATCACCACATTTCAAACGAAAGTGTGTGTGGGTGGGTGTGTGTGGGTGGGTGTGGTGCGCGTATGTTTCCAAAGCTATGGCATTAGATAGGAGCCAGCAGCTGTTATAATTAGCGATGTGTAATCTGCTGTATTTCAGGAGAGACAATGTTAGATCGCCTCCCTTCTTTCGCCTGTTGCCCTCTGCCCCTTTAATGTGAGGGTGCCACTGACCCTCCAGTGCCCGCGGTGTTGAGCTGTCAGCAAGCTTACAGGCCTAAGCCCCGCGCGCTGCCCGTTAGATTGGTTTTCTTAGGAGGAAAGGGGAGACGCACGCTTATCATGCACACTTGGACGCACTTGCACTTTCTGTTTTTGCCCGCTTCAAACATCATCAAACCCTTACAGAACAACAGGAGTGACTTTACCATCTGAAAGCCACAGAAACCCCTGTAGAATTTACCATAGCTTGATGTGAATTCACATTTTGTCTTTCTGTCTGTCTCTTATGTCTCTTGAATATATTTTGGGCTTATTAAAGTATAGGGAATAAGCGGTATAGTAGAGTGTCTATAACATATGCATATTGATAAGAGTTAGGCAGTATCAACATCTCCATATTCGGAATCTGCAAGAATATCAGCCATGGGGAAAAAAGTATAAATCATCATTTAAAGAGCAAAGGTGACTAATGTGCCTCTATGGAGCCTGTGGCTAGTATACTAAAACAACCTCATTCAACATATTGCTGTTTCTCAGAAAACAACTAGGCCAACACTACATGTACAGTTGCACTTATGACTATTTGTGGAAATATAAGTTGTTTTTTTTTACCAGATCTATCATGCTATCCACCAGATATCAGTGTCCTCCAACGAATTAATAAATCTGATAATAGCGCAGTCATATAGTTTGAGCGCGGTTGACCTCCTGAACTCTAATCTGTATATTCTCCATTTCCATCTAGGCTCTATGTTTGCTAACACACGGTAAACTGGGATTATCATGGATGTGTGAGGACATGTTGACTGTTAACTGTCTGTGTTAATGAGTGTTTGTGTATCTTCATGTACATCATCGCTACCACTGCAGTTTGGGTGTCTACCAGACATAGATATAGGCCTATTGCTGTGTTTTTATGTTTTTGTTTTTGATAATGAAATTAGAGGACTCCTGATACTCTGATGCTTCTTAGAAACAAAGATCTCAGGTCTTTTCCTGGTGGCTCAGGCAGCTATAAGGTATACCATGTACCCACAATGTCCTGGGTTTGAATGTGTCCTGGGACCTTTGTCACATGTCATCCCCTCTCTCTCACACCCATCTTTCCTGTCTCTCTACTGTGAACTATCTAATAAACCAGAAATGTCACAAAAATAGTCACAGGAAACATAGATCCAAGGGAAGTAGAAGAACAGCCCAAGAGGAAGAGAAATTTGCAAGTGTCAAGAGTGTTGAATATTTCAGCATCCTCGGCCATGCAGAAATTCAATAGATCTGCATGTCTCTACATTCAATTCTTAAACTCAAGAATATACAGGAATTGCTAGGATTGAACAAGTGTGTTTTTTGTAAACATGTCCACCCACCTTCATGTTATATTCTTTACTCATGCGGTGGGAAGTCGCGAGGGAGACAGAATAGGGAAAGCTCTGGTGGGACTGGATCAGACACTTGACCATTCAGCTCTCTCTGGACTCTTCATTCTTCATCTCAAAAGAATGAGTCCAGTGACCAAATTACCCCAACAGATTGTAGACTGTGCCGCTTGGATTGCAGTGTGAGCTTAATCTCGGCAAATAGAGCCGAGAGCAGCCTCAATTGGGTAAAAAAGAGACAAGACGGCTTAACTTCCACTACTAGATTTGATGTGTCCATCTAAAACAGCCATTACTGTGTGCTTTTCACATGATATTTGAAGAGAAAAAAATCAACATAAAACTTAATTTCCCTTAGATATTGGATGACTGTTCAGGTTATTCATATGAGATTTAATTCTTGAGTCAGAAAATATCTCTAACTACACTGAGCTATAGTTTAGTTCTCAGAAAAACTAAATGTTATGGCACTGAAGTGAAGTGTTTTTGCACTTTTAAGGCTAAAGTTCCCATAGAGCGTATCGGTTACATTGGGAGGAAGGAAAAGTAAATCTTGGAGTTTGAACAACTTGAATAAAACAGGAATCATCATAATTATCTCCCTAAAACAGAACAATAGAATACATTAGCATTAAAACCAATTATCAGGGTTCTATAGTGAAGCGGTTATCACATCTGCTTTACATGCAGAAGGTCCTGGGGTTGAGCACTAGTGCAGCCAGTCCTTAGTGACAGTAGGGTGGTGTAGTTCCAGGTTCAAGCTTAGTGTTGGCAAGCATCTGTACTGCCCAAGTGTCTTTGAGCAAGTCACTAAATCCCTACCAGCTACAGGGCCGCTGTTATGTCGAAGACCATGTACTTTGATTTTCCTTGTGGAGCGGGGCAGGTGCAAAGAGTTTCCCTAGGAGGGGGGGGGGGGGGGGATCATAAAAGTGAAAAAAAAATGACAGTGTGTCAGTGTTTTCATCAGTCCTGTCATCCCCAACTTTTAGATACTGAACTCCTCTCTTTCCCATCATCTACCATTTTTCTAACAGAGGGATGGAACGGAAAAATACGTATGCCCGGCGCCACCACAGCAATGAGTGAGTCATCGTCCATTCACTCGGAAAGGCTTGTTTCCTTGGCCCGCACAATATCTGGGCTAGGGCTAGACGCAGCCAATGGAGGCCTTGTCAACCCCCCTGATGATGATGAGCCTCCGCCTCCGGTATGATCTCCTCTGAACGCTAACACACACCTCCCGCTCTTCCAATATGCTCTAAATTCCCTCCCTGCCATCCCTTATCCTTCAGCTTATTAATTATGTGTGTGTTTTTGTGTGTTTGTCTAGGAGTCTGGCATAGAGCTAGGCCCTGGACTGTATTTCGCTGATGGCAGGAGTAAGGTGGACTATGTTCTTTGCTACAAATACAAAAAAAGGCGGGGATCCAAGCCACGCCTTTCCCTCGCATCCAATGGGAGTATACCGATACTATCGACAGGTCGACGGGACACGGATGCAGATATTGTGGAGGCGGGCATGGTGGCGGGGGATTTGGAGGAGTCAAAGCTGACTGAGGAGGAGAAGGCCGTAATGAGGGAGGAGTTTGAAGCCGGGCTACTGGAAGCTGGACTACAGATAGAACGTGATAGAGAGGTGTGTGTCGGTTTGCCTTCATAGTACTGGAGACAATGATGTTTTTTTGCATGACACATTCTTTGTTTATTGTAGAGAGGCCCTCACTCCACTGTCTATGACACTATAACACTTTATGGTAATGATGGACAAGATGGCAGAAAGCCATCAGTTTGAAAGTGTGAAACATCTCTGATTATATTTTCACACGCCATGTACTCTGACAAACATGTAAGAGTTAGGGCTGGCCTGAAGTAATGTGACTACAAATCCTGTGATTGGATGGCTGCCATACAGGTCAAGGATAAGACTCAACCTGTCCCTAGACGCTGGAGGACACGCCTGCTGTCTAATTAAAGAGAGAACTTCCCTTATTTAGATCAATAGCACATAAAGTCTAGACAGAAAACATAACAAAACTGACAATGAGAAATAGAATGTGTGTCTTATGTGGGTGTTTTATGTGTGTTTTGTGTGTGCGTATGCGTTCATGTGCATGTGTTTTTGAGTTTTTCTGTGTGTGTGTGTGTATGTATGTGTGTGTGTGTGTTTGGGTGAGACAAGGTTGCGTGTTAAATCAGCGGCTGTTTTGGATGAGGATTAAGACCGCTGACAGTAAGTGTGAAGCCAAAGGCCAGATTATAGGGCCTTATTAGAGAGTGATCCACTACTCGGAAGTGTGTGCGTTGGCATGTGCATGCATATGCCCCAATTGTTGGTTTCAACTGAGGTTGAATGGGAAGAAGGAAGAGCTGAGTGTCATTGTCATTGTGTGCAGTATCAGTGTTTTTTCTGTCTGTCTGTCTATGGCTAAATATGATGAGGCAAGGTGGCCACTACCATACAAGAAGGGGGTCAATTTAAATTCAGTCAAAAATACCTTTGCAGAATAAAAAAAAACAAAACAGAGAATGATTCATTTGAATATTCAATGCTGCTGATTGGGGAATGAGTGTGATCATATGTGCATAAGTGTAGGCTACAACACCAGGTAGTCTACAGTAGTTTTCTTGCCAGATAATGTGCAATGTTCATGAATGTTCATGAATGTGCAGTTATTTTTGTACAGACTCACTAAGCCAGAGTAGGTTCTTCTGACTGTCAGGCTCAAGGTAGAGCAGAGGCTGCTACAGTTGAAAAGGCTGTAATGGGTTTTTAATGCCAACGCTGGAAACTGCTGATAAACACGTACAACATCAGAGGTGGAGCGGCCGCTTGTGAAGCCTGTGCAGCTGTACTGTATGTGTCTTGCTCTAAGGATACTACAGTAATTGTGGCTTGTCAATTTTCAGATGATGCAAATTAATGTGGCAGGGTAAGATTCAGTTAGCCACCCCACCAGTTCATTATTATCTCAGTGCTCCAGATCTGAATTTGTTCCTTGTAGCTTCTGGGACTGTAAGGTTCTGGACTTGGACTAATGGGATCCCCTACCAAATAGCATCCTTATAACACAAAGTAGCATACTTACAGTATAGTTTTAGAGGTGGCTCAACTGGCTGTGTGGGGACAAGTAGCTGGAGCAAATTAAATGCAAAGAGAGAAAGAGAGAGAGTGAAGGAGAATGGCAGAGACGGATATAGAGTAGGTTACAACTCCCATCTTAGGCTGAGGGGAAAAGGCAGGGATGTTTTCAATTCAGTTTGATTTATTGAAAAAATCTACATATATCCTATGATTGTAACTTTGAAACAGATTTTTCAAATAGTGCTTGATGTGATTAAATAGTGCATGGAGGGTTTGTGTTCACATTTCACATTAATGTGTGTGTTTATATGTGTGTTTATGTGTAGAGGTCGCATGGTATACAGTTTATTCGACTGCACATCCCATGGCCAATACTCAGCCGAGAAGCGGAGCTTCAGAAGATCAAAGTTGCTGTGAAAAAGGTCAGCTTTTTACCGCAATCCTTTACACACCCTGATCACTATAATTCCCATTTCACATAGAGTATTTCTGACCATTTGAACATTTGCACAAGATTGCTTTTCTTACACAAGACAATCCTGTCTTTTGTAGTGATAAGCTAGATAAGATCATGTAATATGTGTAGTATGGTAAATATAATATGGTATGATTGAGTATATTTGATCAAAGTGCATGCATTGTATGCTTTAATTGAGCAGAGGTGTGAATTGCGGGAACGGACGGGCATTGCTGGCATCTGGGATTTCATGGCGACCACAATCAACAAGCCGTTTCAACCAGACGTCGACGATTTTGACATCCAGAGAGACTCACAGACACACATCCGCTTCAAAACCCTCAAACACCCTTTTATCAGAGACAAGCTCCACCTGTGAGTACTTATACCCTCACACACCATGCACGTGCACACACACGCGCACACACACACACACACACACACACACACACACACACACACACACACAAGCATGCACCTGTAGTGGAATGGTAAATGTTAGAAAACCGACCCACTTGGTCACCCTTGGTTTGGGACGCACATGACTTTCAATTTAATCATGGTTAGTGATTTCGATAACTCAAGCCTAATACCTAATGTGCTTTTATCTTCATCATCATAAACTGTTGAAGCTCTCAAGTAAAGTGAACTTATATTGTTTAATTTACTGTCTTTGAGAATTCTGCAAGCTTGGTCATGGCAAGTTAGTTGAAGCAGCCATATTAGTGGAAAACATTCGCTTGCAGCTAAGATAACTAACAGTAACAGTAACTTCCTTAGATAGGCGTAATGTTTGTTTTACCAAACACAAAAAAAGCACACCTAGAGTTGGCAGAGGCACTTTTTTCCGTTGTACAAAAATGTATTGAACAGTGACCTCAATACGTATTGGACCAGAACTTGTGTGAACAGTTTTACCCCTAGCATGTCTGTAACTGCTCTTTGTCATTTTCTGCAGGTATGACATCAAGTCAACAGAAACCCTATTTGACAATGCAACACGCAGCAGAATAGTGAGTGCAGAATAAAAAAATTCTCTAATTTTATACTGTGAGGAATACTTTGTAACTCTGTTAAAATCATCTGTCTTCATATTTGAATGCTAATACTATTTGTGTTATGCTATTTTTGTGTCTAGGTTGCTGAGATTATTTCACGTACACCCTGCACACAAACCTGCCAGACCACTGGTGAGCTCTAACTTTTGCTTTGGTTTTAGTCTCTTTTTCATGCTGTTCATGTGCCTGCTATCAGTCAGATTTCATACTATCTATAACATGGTGTTACACTCCCTATAGGCATCACGTCACTATTGGCTCGGGGTGTCTACGACTCTGCCTTCCCTCTGCATGATGTAAGTATAACAGCAATGGCCAGAGAGTAGGGAAGCACATTTTCTCAAAGAACTATCCATACTCATTTTGCATATCTTTATTAAAATGGTTCTGTTAAAAATATTTGAAAGGATTTTTTTGTGTTAGACTTGACAAAATGCGTCCTGCTAAAAGGAAAGGACATTGTAGAAATTTACAGTATGGAAGGTTATGGATATACAGTATATGGAAGACACATAACATCAGATTTGGTAGCGAGAAATGAGAATTAGAACCTTTTTGAGAGAAAAATATTGTTCCAAACATTTGACTACAATCTGATGATTGTGAGTAAAATATGAAATAAGTCAATTTAGTTCATATGAAGTGCTGGTAATGCTGTTTTTCAGGGGTCGTTCACAAGGAGAGGACGGAGAGATCAGCGAAATGACAGACAGGTGAGATCTACAATCAACAATAGTGGGATGAATGTGATTGACAAAGTTGTGTCTAGGTTTTGTTCACTAACTCTAGTACATACTCCATGCCTATAATGAAATAAATATACTCTGGAGATAATGAAGATGATGCTATTCATGGTGCTTAATGATAGCCAGTTTTGGCAAGTGAGCGTTTGACTCTTTCAGATGACAAGGTTAGGATAAATTCAACAAAAGTTCAATAAATAAAAATATTAGACATTTGACATAAGATGGTTCTTGTTACTATTATACCAGCAAACAATCAAGATTTAGTGTATTCATTTTGCATCCTGTATAATCTTTTTGGTGTTTAACTGTTGTGGCGTGCGCTTGGGTGTCCTTCAGCTCCTCCATGAAGAATGGGCCAACTATGGAGTCATGCATAAATACCAGCCGGTGGACCTGATCAGGTACAGAGCAGTCAGTGCAAAAAAAATGTAAATCTCCAAGCAAAGCCAAGCAGCTAGTTGATACGTTAACTTTGCGTTGACAGGAAGTACTTTGGAGAGCAGATTGGATTGTATTTTGCCTGGCTGGGTGTTTACACTCAGCTCCTCATCCCGCCCTCTCTATTGGGGATCATTGTCTTCCTGTACGGCATATTTACTGTTGACACCAACGTGCCGAGGTAGGAAGATACAAACTCTTAAATCTCTTTGCATGCTTATAAAAGTGCACCAAGTACATATGTGACGTTATTTGTACACATTTTTGGCTTTTTTCTATTATTACCACACATATTCTGTTTGTTTATATAAGTTTGTTGGTGTTGTGTATTTCAGTCAGGAGACATGCGATCTGAACATCACCATGTGTCCGCTGTGTGACGGAGTGTGTGACTACTGGCGTCTGAGTTCGGTGTGCTCATTGGCCCGAGCATCATACCTGTTTGACAACGGAGCCACTGTCCTCTTTGCTATTTTCATGTCCCTATGGGGTAAATACACACTCTAATCCACCTTCCTGAAAATATATCTTGCAACAAGGATATGTATTGCTTGGAAACTAACAGAGAACTGGGGGGCAGTTTACAAATTATTTGATTGTATCTTTTTATTTTATAGTAGTCACGTTAAGATTGGTATGTCTTTTTTAAGTGAGCCCTTGCCAAAATAGCAGCATAAAAAAGGGTTTCACATAAAACCATGACACATTAAGGTATCACAGTCATGCATCAATCAATCAATACAGCAATACAAGTCCTGGAGAGAGTAGAGTAGCCCTTGGAAGCATTAGTTAAGCAGTTTATTCGCCAGTGTAGTACAATGTAGAAGGAATTTCTGTTGGTGTACTCCAATGATATAATCATTATTGCCTATCTTTCTGAGATACAAAATGAATTTCATGAGATCATGGTGCATGGTTAAAGGAAATCAACAAGTGCGCTAGAGCTTTATAGGTGGTCAGCTGGAGGGGTTGGGTGGGGTGAAGTGGAGTGAGTGAAGCTATGTTGACGTTAAAAACTCCACCTGTTAACTCCAAAGTACTGTAGTAGCACTATGGTCACTGCAAGCATCCCACTTCCACTGCCCAATCATTGATTAAATTGTTTGCATGCAGTTATGTTTTAATGCTTTAACTAGATAACAGGGAATATATTCACAAGTGTACTAATGTGCTTCTACAGGTTCAGTAACAGATTTGCAGGTTTATGATTTTGTGGGTTCAAATCTAGCTCATGACCTTTGTTGTATGTTGTTCTCTTTCTCCCATCTTTCCTGACCCTCTCCACTCTATAGTATCTAACAAAAAATAGAAGAAATACCAAATAAGCTTTGAAAATTGAGCTAGTATCCAGAGGCCTTTTTATGAAATTGTTTTTGACCCAACAAGAACATTAGAAGAAATATTAACTCCTTCCAGCTATACATCCTAGATAGAAAATAGATGTACTGTGGCAGCGAAGGGAATGTTTTCTATTCTGGTATGTTGTTTTGGACGTGGCTCTCTGGTTTTGGACTTTGAGTATTATTGTCTGTGATTACCATGAAGCCACTCGGAGCTTAAACATAGCCATCACTATCAGATGTCAATACAGTTTTGTTGTTTTTCCTTTTCTTTTAACCCTTATTTAAGCAGGCAAGCAGACTAAGAATGCATTGTTAAATACATATATTAGGCTTGTGAGTTGCTCCACAGCAGTTTTGGCTTCAGTGCCTTGCTCAAGAGCACTTTGATGGTAGCTGCTGAGGAAGGAGTGTTTCCCATGCAAAGATTATTATATAGCGATTTGTAACTTGGTAAAACATCATTCAAAAGAAGCTAGTTCTCAGGGTTTTTTTTTTTATTTTTCATTCTTGATCACTATTAATTTTTATGTGTGTGTGTGTGTGTGTGTGTGTTTGTAGCTGCCTGTTTCCTTGAGCACTGGAAGAGGCGGCAGATGTGTCTGATACATACCTGGGACCTGACAAGCTTGGAGGATGAGGAGGTACATGCATACATACATACATAAACACAGACACACACGCAAATGATGTGAGCAAACACGGACAACACCTTTACCGCTTTCTCTTTCAGAATATCTGTCTTTGTCTCTGTCTTTCTCTCTCTTACTTTTCACATCCCCTGTTGTGTTTTTTAAGCAGTCAGGGTGAGTGTGTTGACCTCATATCCCGGGTCAGGCACGAGGACAGAGGTCAGGGTGATGTGTGTCACTTCCTAGATTAAAACAACAACACTCAAACCAACACTCTCCCCATACACACACACACACATGCATACATGCACTGACACCACTCTTTCCCCATGACTGTAATGGGATTGGGCTGTTCTTAAAGCAGTGAGCTTGCTAGATAAGGTGAAGCAGCAGGGTCTCAACTAATACACTAATAAACTCTCTCCTCTCCCTCTTTCTCTTTCACACACACGCCTGTTAATGTGATGCTAATGTTTTTTACTCTATTTCTCTCTCTGCTGCCTAAAGGAGCGAGTCCAGGTGGGATAATTTCTATACTGAATACGTGTGAAAATGAATCAGAAGTGAATTAGAGTCTGGCCTGGGCAGTTGTACCTTTATGTCATTCTGTGCATTGCAAATTACCAGGCATATACTTCACTAGACAGGCTGAGTGTTAAACTCCTGCTGATCATCTTGTGATGATATCATAAAATTGTGAAGCAAAGTAATCTGTACCACCATGCATATAGTATGTAATATGTGAATATTGAGGGTCAAAAATAGCACTGGATTTTCTTCATAAAAAAGAAAAGAAAGAAACAGTTGAGCTCCTTCAAAGACTTTGTGCAACATCCTGTTGTGAGGCTAAAACTTACATAACCACATCCACTGTACCACCCCCCATACAGCTATGAGGACACTTCATGTAGGAACTTATGGAAGACCTAAAACTTAATATCATGCAATTGCAATTAAAAATGTTGAATGTCGATAAATGTGAATTTAATTACGTTGTTATATGAATTTCATATAATTAATTAATAATAATTGTCATTTATGTCCTGGTTGTAACTGGTAACTGAAACTGAAACTTACAGTGAAATAACTAAAATAAAAAATGTGATGTGATGTATGTTTTTGCCCTGTTGGATATGGTGCTTCACTTTGTGCAGACCCATGTTGTTTACCAGTATATTTTTAACGTTTGTGTTTGTGTTGCAGGAGGAGCAAAGACCTGAATATGAAGCTGCTCTACAAGAGAAGAAAGAGAAGATGAGAGCAAAGACTAAAAACAAGGTATTGGATCTGAGTGTGATTTGTATGCACATACACGTTTAATTAGCCCATTGTGCCGTAACAGGAATTAAATTGCACAGGTGCAATTAAATTGATAAGTTTCTCCCTTTTCTCTCTCCCCTTCCCATCTCTCCCACTCCCTGTTTTAACTCTGTTGCAGGTGGCTAAAACTGGGGATGGTGTAGATGGAGAAACTGACCGGATGCTGGGCTCCCAGGTAACACTGCACCTCTCTCTGTATGAGAGGGCAAGAGATGGGCAGAGTTGTTGGAGGGAAAGGGTGGGGGAGAGGCAGGGCTGTTACATTTAGGTGATTTAGGCTCGCTTCATACAGACTGTTAACAGGGACCTCACCACTTCACACCCAGCCAGGTTAACTCTAAACTGTAGCCAAACAAACAAAGCCAACTATTAGATCGCAGTCTGTCTGAGTCCTTAGTCTACATTCGAGTTATTCAAGATTAACTCAACGTGTGTATGTATGTGTTTGTGTCGGTGTGTAAAGAGGAAACCCCCTTCTCCTCCTGTGGGTGGTTGAGTCCAAAGCTGCTTACCTGCCTGAGATTAGCCCAGATTACTGATGGAGAGGGGGGAGGGAGAGGAAGGAGACTAGGGGATTTCTGTCCTCTCAGATGGCAAACATGTACCTGCCATACTGAAAACATACGTGTGTGCATAGAACATGTGCTTAACATTTATTAGATTTACAATATTGTAAATGCACATGGCAAGCACATAATGTGTGTGTTTGTGTGTGTGTGTGTGTGTGTGTGTGTGTGTGTGTGTGTGTTTGTGTGTGTGTTTACCTAAGTAATATGTTTGTTTTTCCTGACAGCGAGAGCCAGAGTCCCTGGACATTGAGGATCACCTGTCAGGTTACCTCATTAACGTGTCCACCCTACTACTACTGGTACTGCATTCATACTCCTTCATATTCTCACTATTGATCCCCCCATTACTCTTTTATAATGCTGTCACACTACACCATGCTCCATGATTATTGTCATTTTTTATGAGGGTATCAGGCAGTCAACAGTAAGTCAGTATCAACACTTAGTCACCACTTATGTCTTTTCCCTATATCCTAATTTTCTCTATCAATTTATCCCCTATATTTATTTACTATTACCCTCAGCCAATCCATCAATTCCTCCCTTGTGGACAAGGGACAATTTCTACAGTGAAATTATAATAACATTAAACATTAATAATAATAATAATAATAATAATAATAATAATAATAATAATAATAATTATTATTATTATTATTATTATTATTATTATATTATAATATATAATTATATATATTTGTATAGCACATTTCTGAAAACAATGTTGTGCTTTACATGCAATAAAATTGTCACTAGCAACAATTTTCATTGGCTGTTGTTATCTAACATTTTATGTGTCTGTGTGCACGTGTGTTTGAATGTCATCAGATTGGCGCAACCTTCTCGGCAGTGTTTGGAGTGGCAATGTATCGCATCTGCATGTTGACGGTATGGTCCATGAACCCCGATCCTGAGGCCAAGGCCAGTGTGAGGATGACCGTCATGACAACAGGCATCATCCTCAACATGCTGGTGGTTCTGGTGTTGGAAGAGGTCTATGGAGCGATTGCTGTGTG
The DNA here is from genome assembly GCF_048128805.1 of Centroberyx gerrardi. NCBI lineage: Eukaryota > Metazoa > Chordata > Actinopteri > Beryciformes > Berycidae > Centroberyx > Centroberyx gerrardi. The sequence goes on along the minus strand of NC_136000.1, from coordinate 16,615,076 downwards.
GCTGACTGAGCTGGGTATTGCAACTCTTTATATACCGCACCGCTGTAATCATCAACGTTAGCTCCAGCATACCCCACTCCCAACAGCTCTGCATACACACCCCCTCGCTGAACGAATCCAGAATAACATAACACAGTGTCTCTGACACAGATACAATAGCACCGCCTACATTAACCAATTACTGATGTGCATTAGCACAGCTTTTGCCAAAAGGCCAATAATAATCATAAACAGAGCTGAGTACCTTATAATGTTAGTAGCATCATGCCACTACAGCGGTGCAGCATAACAACAAATATAACGTTAGTCCTATAAGCTCATAATAGAAACACATTAGAAACTGACTTGGCTTTGTCTTCATCAGGCTCAGCCATGCACAACTCAGCATGGCCTGGTTATGAGTAATGGAAGTGATGTATTGAGTGACTGATTTTATTTGACAGATTTTAAAATATACATAAGTTTGATAGCTCTTAGGCCACCACCACATGCATATAGTAAAATTGCCAAGGAATTTAACACACAATAAAGACAAAAAAGACTTATTTCCATTGTGGTCCTATTAGATCTAATATTAGATCTAGTTTGTAGGGTTAGACTAGTTTCCCTGACAGCGGCAGTCTACAGTCGATAACATTAGATAACATAAATTGTGTTAACCTGTCCAGGAGAAAAACTGCCAATTTTGCATCAGTTTTAATTCCTTTGGTCTTTCAACAACAATACCAATGCTTGTTCTTGTTCTTTTTGACCTTGCCCTATCAAAGGGTATTTGGGAGGCCTACTGGATTTTTCTTGACCTTATGACTGGCTGCTGCTCTGCCATATTTTGCACTACCCATCCATCCTTGGGGGAACTGGTGGAACAGTATGAGGGGTGGAAGGGGTTCCAGCTAGGGAGGAGATCATTTATGCCCCGAAAAATACACTGAGCTGAGTACAGGAGACAACAACAAACCAAATAGGAACAAAATAATTTGAAGTTCATCCTTCCACCATATCTTTGGACATACTGAGATTGTAGGCTAGATGAAAGTGAAAATTTTAACTTGTAACTTCTACTATACTACTGTAGTCCATTCCCTCTTGAAAGAAAGTGGTCTTAAACCTAGTGTGTGTTCATAATTGAGCTGCCGCCAACTGAAGAGAATCAAATCTTTTACATTGCTGGTGTTTACAGACATCACAGCCAATTAATGAAACACTCCTCTGTGATTGTTTTTGAGACTCAGTAATAGCACTCTCACAGTAAAATGCTTTAGAATAACAATTTCAAATATTTTGAGCAGATTTCAGAGATTCAGAAAGCTAAGGACCCACCTGCTTCTGACGTGTTCACAATCTACAGAGCAGTCACACAGGTGACTGACCCTAGAGCAGCTTTATGATGCCAAGCAGAGAGGCTTGGTTGAGGATTGAACACCTGACCTGTTGTCAGGGTCGACTTCCTAGCCATGGGGTCACTGAACTCTGACCTTGCTGAATTCTATATATAGAAGGAATTACTCAAGCCAGTTTCTGTTTGGCTGCATTACATACAGTGGTTTCCGAACACAGTCGTGATGTTTTGAACAACTTTTTCCTCACAGTGTACAACACACAGTATGTAGCCATTGAAGGCCAGCTTACTGATTTAGCTTTGGATATTACAGTTGCAAGTCTCTATTTCACACTTTTTGATTGAGTATCAGCAACTGGTTCGCTAATGTTTGTGCTGTACTATAAAATTGCTATTGTGTATATAATGATGTTATTGGCTGTCCCTCCTTTCCATCAGAACTTCCTAAGACAGAGGCAGAGTTTGAGGAGAGGCTGATCTTCAAGTCATTCTTCCTCAAATCCATGAACGCCTTTGCACCCATTTTCTATGTGGCCTTCTTTAAGGGAAGGTGTGTACAGTCTTGTTTTTAGTCTTCATGTCTCTGTCAACAAGGGCCGATACAGAATGCAAATATCACACCATATTGTATGTGGATGCATCTCTCTTTTTTTTTTATCTTACTTCACTCACTCTTTGATTTGTACCCCCTCTGTCTGTCTCCGCTCCTTGCTTGGTCTTCTCTTCATGCAGGTTTTCTGGGCGGCCTGGCGATTATGTTTACATCTCTGGGGACTATCGCATGGAGGAGGTGGGTTCATTTACACATGGTTATTGTGTGTGTGTGTGAGTGTGTATGCGCATCTTTGTCTTAAGTACATGTGTGTTATATATATTCCACAGTGTGCACCACCAGGCTGCCTCATCGAACTGTGCATCCAGCTCAGTATGATCATGCTAGGGAAGCAACTCATCCAAAACAATGTGTTCGAGGTTCTCGTACCGTACGTATTTTAAGCTCTAACCACATACATTTCTGACAAAATTGTACCATTGAGCACAATCTCTACTGTCTTTGAGAAAGAATATACAATGCTTGCTCTCACTCTGTCATCTCTGTCTTGCTCATTCCCTTTATTTTTATTTTTTTTCCAGTAAGCTGAAAAAGATGTACAGAACGATGCAGGAGGAAAAAGGAAAGAAAAGAGCAGCGGAGGATGAGGAGGACACAGAAAGGAAGAGGCCAAAGCAGCAGTTTGACAAAGATTTTGCCCTGGAACCCTTTGAAGGCGTGAGCCCAGAATACATGGAAATGAGTGAGTCTCTCTTATACTCATTTGCTCGCTCATTCATTCACTTAGTCACTCACTCACTCACCCACTGTAACTGTGTGTGTGTGTGTGTGTGTCCGTGTGCTTGTCTATGTTCATATTTATAGTAATCCAGTATGGGTTCGTGTCTCTGTTCGTGGCCTCCTTCCCTCTGGCACCAGCCTTCGCTCTGCTCAACAACGTCATTGAGATTCGCCTCGATGCTGCGAAATTTGTCACTGAGATCCGGAGGCCTGATGCTGTGAGGTGTAAAGACATAGGTACAGATCACAAGCGGGAGCATATCCACTCTGTCAGTCTCTGTGTGAATGTGTAATATGTTGTCCTGGAACTTTTACTCACCTTCTTTCCCTTTACTCCACTCCATCCCTCCATTTTTGTCTCCATATCTCAATATCTGTCTGTCTGTGTCTCTCGCTCTTTCTCTTACACACACACACACACGCATACGTACACACACATACACACACACACACACACACACACACACACACAAATATCGCCCTTTCCCTCTTTGTCTCTTTTCATGCACATGCTGTCTCCAGGGATTTGGCACAACATTCTCTGTGGAATCAGCAAGTTCTCTGTCATTACAAATGTAAGTGTGTGTGTGTCTGCTGTGCCCATAACCTTTGACCTCTGGCGGACAAAGGCTTACTGAGCCAATGTACACAACATCCTCATTTGGACAATAGGTGATGATGATTTCCTGTCAAAAGGGTGTCAATACCGACATCTCTATGGGTTCAGTGTTTCAGATCCATGAGTGTGTTGTTTTATGCCATATGAAACACAGTGAAATAGATGCTATATGCCATCATTAATTTAATTTGAATGTTCTGACTCTAAATATCCACCTTTAGATGTGTTGGCTCGACCTCTTGGTTGTACATCTTCGTAGATTAATTGATTTTGCTTCATAGATTCATCTTGTTCCAGCAGCTGTTTCTTTTAGCAGATGTACAGTTGTCCAGCATTACAGCTATATCAGAGCAGAGATGTAGAGAAGTTGCAAAAATTGATTATTGATATGAGATATTTTCAAGTTTGTATAAAGTAGATAGTGCTATTAGTATTAAATTATTTGTATGAATGAGGCTTTTGCCTATCCAAGTGAATGTGGTTGATATTGACCTAGTGACCTGGTACATGATCATGTGGCAGAATACAGTACTATCAGTTCTTTGTTTTTCTCCCTAGGCATTTGTCATCTCCTTCACGTCGGAGTTCATTCCGCGGATGGTGTACCAGTACATGTACAGTGTGAATGGCACTATGAATGGCTACACAGAGCACTCGCTGTCGTACTTTAATGTTACCAACTTCCCACCGGGTACCGCACCCACGTCCACGCTCATCACCGGAGTCTCCATCTGCAGGTCAGAGTAACACTCTTATCTTTGACCAACCTTGACCTTCCTCTAAACCTTGTAGCTTAACTCTTACGTTGCTTAAATACAGAACTCTTGCCTAGACTTCTCAAAAATTGTGCAATGCGGCACTATCTGCAAGGATTAAATTGTTTACTACGCTAAAACGTACTTAGCATAACCAGATTGTTAAGTAAGTTTACCAAACACATGGCTTTAATTTTCTTCTATAAGGTGTGGAGAAGATGTCACCTTGCTAACACCTAGACTTACTCTGTCTGTCTCTGTGTATCAGGTATAAGGACTATAGAGACCCACCATGGGAATCAGATGCCTACACCTTCTCTAAACAGTACTGGTCTGTCCTGGCTGCAAGACTGGCCTTTGTCATCTTCTTCCAGGTATGAGACAGACAAACAATATTGTTATGTCAAGGTCAGTCTAATTAATATATCTGAACATGAACAACCCTCTTCTAAAGCTAGAAATCAGAGAGACAAGACTCTAATCTGTGCTGTCTTAACAATTAAAATTCTGGATCTGCCCCACTGACAAGGAAAAGCAGAATCATAGAATATTTGCCTTTTATATGTAGCCTTATTTTTATAGTACTCTCAGTTCAGTTATTATAGCAATATCAGATCTGAACTAGAAGATAGACACTGATCCCCAAAACCACAGATTAGGGGATGGAAGAGACCCTTTCCTCTCATTTCTGGCTAATGGAGACAGTAGGAAAAGTTCAATACTGTCAGACAGAACTGTCCCAGGACGTAGGAATAACATATTTCAAAGCCATTCCCCTTCTGCGCTGATCTACACCCTGATATCTAGTTCCACTTATAAATCATCAATGAAATAATACTTTCTTTACTCTTTAATGAAAAATACAGTGTCAGTATTATTTATCTTTAACGCAAATCAAAAAATAGGGGGACCATCGTAGGGGACCATGAAAAAAGCAGAGCAGAAATTAGGTCCAAGCACACTCATGTAAATGCAATGACCCACAGCAAGAAAATTCTTTAGGGTGTTTAGCTATTCCTAATTCCTTTGTCTTTCACCCTGCAGAACCTGGCCATGTTCCTTAGCATGCTAGTTGCCTGGATGATCCCAGACGTGCCGCGGTCTCTGCGGGAACAGCTGAAGAAAGAGAACATGATGCTGATGGAGTTTCTGCTGAGTGACGAGCAAGCGGGACGTACCAAAGGTTACGCCTCAAAGCGCTCCAGCTCGTGCTTTCCCGCAAACATAGACATTGTAGTGGAGGCGCCACCGCAAGAAGAGGAGGGGAAACAAGTGGAGGAGGTGGTGGAGGAGCTGGAGGTTGAGATCAATCTGGACGAACCCAGAAGGAACAGCGGCAGTGATCCGGAGCTTGGGAGGTCAATTGAAGAAGTCGAAGAAGATGGAGGAGGAGTGGGAGGAGGTGAGGGAGGAGATGAAGGCGGAGGAGGAGAAGGCGGAGAAAAGGAAGAAGATGGAGAAGTGAATAAAGGGGATGGCGAAGGGGATAAAGAGGGAGAGGGAGAAGAGGAAAAAGAGGAAAAGAAGGAAGTAGAAAAAGAGGAAGGAGGAGAAAGAAAGGAAGAAGAAAGTGAAGCTGAAGTGAAGGCAGAAGAGGAGCAGCATTTCTCTGTTGATCTGGACTCCTTCATGAATGAGCTGGGCCTGTTAGGTGAGAGGAGAAAACTTAATGTTTCTTTCTTTTAGTCTTCTGCAAAGCTTTTTGCTTGTATATTTGCAGTATCTATCAATGTGTCACATTTTCTATGAAGTAAATGTATCATGTTGATGCCTTGTGATTAACTTTTGCCTTAAATTTGTTTTCATGTAGATGAGGAACCCTCATCCAGCACGGCTAAAGATAGAGAGCTGCCCCGCTCAGGCTCCAAACAGGAGTACCACGAAGACTACGAGCTCCCAGCACGCCCGGATCTATCATCTAAGAGAGGCTCGTCCCAGAGTCTTAAGGGCTCCAAGGCAGACATCAGGTCCCAGACATCGGATGCCAGGCTCTTCTCACTAATTGGTCCTCCTCCCAGAGAGCCAGGCTCTAGAGCAAAGGCCCGCTGCTCCACCCTACCTTCCCGCCAGAGAGGTGCTGAAGTTTGTTACAGCCTGCCGCGCCCTAGCCACTCCACCAGCCTCACCAAGTTCCAGCAGATGTCCACACTAACTCCTCCTGCCCGACTATGCCCTTCATCGTCAATCTCATCCAACCCATTCTCTTCTCCGCACACACCGTCTACATCCCCACATCCCACGCAGTCCCCACCTGCCCACCCCGAGTCCCCGCAGCCCACAGCCCCCTCACCCAGTGAACTGTTTGTGCTGAAAGGCCCTCCACCCCAGCAGCCACGCTCCAGGGCCAAAGGCCGCTGCTCCACCTTGCCTGCCCGCCAGAGAGGCCCCGGGGCCGAGGAGTGCACCACCAAGCCTAGCCATTCCACCAGCTTTACAAGGCTGGGAGACCGCGTCCCGCCGTCCCGCAGTGAACTGAAGCGTGACACTCACGTATGAGAAGAGGGAGACAGCAACAGACAGGGAAAGACGATGGGAGGGGGAGGGGAAGGGGGAGGACTATCCAGATTAGCCTCACCTTTCTTTGTGCCTGGAGCCTCCCCCCTCCCTCGGGCCTCCCTATCTGCATACACAATACTTGGGGTCTATAAAGAGACCATCCAGACGAACTGAACCTTCTTTTTATCCTCTTAATCTTCATGGAGACATTTATACCGCTCAATGGTTTAGTGTTGATCTGGACAAGGGGAGTGGTGGACAATTCAGAGTTACACTGCAGTGCTCTGGAACTCTCTTTGCCATGCCTAAAGAAATTTACCATTGAAACTAAGACTCTTTCTACTATTTTTTGGTTGTTTTTTGTTGGTTTGTTATTGCCACAGCTCAATAGCCACTGATCCTCTGTTAGTCTCAGTCAAACACATGCAGCAGTGCTGCCTTGTAGACCAGAGGGAGATGGAAATTATATACAGCACAACTAGTATCAATCAAAAGAGTTATGCTTGTAGATCTACTATTTATTTTTAGTGTTTTGATATATAAAAATACTCAAAATTATAATAAAATAACTACACATTTTTGAAATCTGTTTGTCCTTGTGAACTCTCAAGGTCATGGGGTGAACCTGTTTGATGGTGAACATTTCAGTCATGTTACCTGTGCCACAAGGGCTTGGATAATGGAAAGGAAGGGTGAAATTGGATGTACCATTATATTCATTGCATTTTAGATTAAGAAATGATCAATATCAAATGTCTGAGAGGTGAGAAATACAACACATGTCTAAAGGTGCTTCTATTCAGCGGTGGTGAGCAGAAACATGTTGTCATGATGGGGAATAACCTCACCTAATCAGTTCTCAGAACAGACCTCACTGGCAGTAAACATGACACCAACAACAACAGTAAAACATCTCACTAGTAATCCTGGTAGGAAGATGGCGTCAGGATCCACACTGGCACTGTGCTGACTCTGTTGCCCCCCTCTGGTGTATAGTGGAACATCACCAAATTATTCTGTGTCCCACATTTTAAATATGGATGCCTAGAGATGTATTGCTTTAATTCTATATTGTTCTTACATTTTCACTGCAGTCCTGCAAAAGTAAAAAGTATCTCAGCAATTGATAATTCCACACTAACTTCACAGATATAAGCCATTGTACTGTGCATTTACACATGAATCTTTCTTACTGACTATGAGAGGGGAAGCAGTTCATTTGGTCATGGCCATGTCCTTTCTATTGATATTTGTTATCTTAATTACCTAGGCAACAAATTACACAGACTGATGTTACACTATCTCTCTCTCTAGTCTCTCTCTCTCTCCCTTTGTATGTGAACGTTCCCTTTTCTCTTCTTCCATTACCTGTATTAGCCCCTCCTCTCCTGCCCCTGCAGTGAATGGGGCCTTTGTGGGGGGCTTCCCAGCATTCCAAGGGAATTCTTCCAGGTGAGGGTATGCAAACAATCTAGTGCTCAGATGACCGCTGCAGCTATCCGTATACAGCTGTTTTGATGCAAAATGCTCCTAGGTTTTCAGTGCTGAGCTGACCTTACAGGACTGAACTGCAAGGGTGTGATCACAGCAGCAGTCAGAGGCAGAGAGAGAGAGAGAGAGAGAGAGAGAGAGAGAGAGAGAGAGAGAGAGAGAGAGAGAGGGAGGGAGAGAGAGAGAGAGGGAGAGAGAAAGAGGGAGTGATAGGGAGGGAGAAAAGGAGCCCAATCCCTCTAACCAGGTGAGCCATCACACACACGCATACTCAAAAACACATGCTGCCTCACATACTATACAGTACATTGTGTAGATTAGGGGAAGTGTTAGAGGGCATAAGCAAATATTTGCCTTCCTCTTTGCTTTTGACACTTTGAAGACTTTGAACACTCTTTGAAGAATGGCTACACAATAGCTGGAACTCTTGCCTAAGGTATAGGATCTAACAGTACTGTTACCTGGTGTGAACCAGTACAGTCTATACATAGACTGTACAGGTCACAGATTGGCTTCTCACAGACAGGTCCCTGGACGACACACTGCACTATCCACGCTGGGCATACTGAAGGTGAGTGTGTGTGTGTGTGTTTGTGTGTGTGCATGCGAGTACATGCGCATGTGCATAAATTAATGTGTGTTTGTGTGTGTGTGTTCTCACAGGCATAAAATGGATTGGACATGTGTTCACGTTCTCATTTGTAATCTATCTTCCATCCTCTTGATTCTATAAATATGGATGTGTTTTTGAGTGTGAAGTTCAGGTAGATGGCTGAGACTATTTGGGTTTCTCACGTTATTTCAGTGAGCTTCATTTGTCACACACTGTCTGTACCCTCCTCCTGCCTCAGCTTCCCCTCTCTTCTGTTGGAACTTGTCTATTCCAAAGGCAACGCTGCCTGCAGGTATGCTGGTTTTCCCATGCTGGTTTACTATCTTAGGAGTTTAGAGACGCACTAATACGAGATATTATATCTCAGGTGAGTGAGACAGGACCTCACAGCAACATGTAAACATTTATCATTCTTTATGTTTACACCATTTAGACATAGACACAGACCTCGCCCTTGACTTTACACATTGGGATTGTCAATTGAACAATTGACAATTGTTGCTTTATCTGCACTGTCTGTTATGGGCAGAGTCCACAAAAGGAGGGACTTTACTTCTCTAATCTTTACCTCCAATTACTCCTCACCCCCTTTATCTATCTTGCCCTTTGACATCTTGTTCTCTATCACCAAATCAATCTCTCCCTGTCATGTCTGCATGTTCACATAACAGTTCTACACTGCAAAAAATATTAAGGCAGTTCAACTCAAAAACATAAGTTTCCTTGCTGCCTTAAAATTGTGAGTTGACAGAAGTAGTACTGAATAGTTAGGTCAAAGATCATTAGTTAGTTGTTCTAATGTAGAAAAGCTAACTGAGTGAACTTAAGACAATAAGTTAAATCAACAAATGTCTAGTCATGCTGATTCGTGTTTCCAAGTTGAATGCATTAATTGATAAACTGAAATCCAGTGTTATTTATTTTTTCACAAGGTTTGTTAGGTTTAAGTTTCTCTTGTATCACATGATTAATACACAGCTCAGCATATAGTATGCAGCTGCAATACACTTACTTGTAGTGGATTGTACTTGCCATGTGCATCAAAGAGAAACTTACTTGATTGTGAATTCCCAGATACATAGATAAGATAGATAGTAGATTTTATCATGTTTTTTTTATTAAAAAAAATGTAATTAGAAATTGACCTATGATTCACCAAACATACATACATAACAAGTCTCTTTCCTGTAACTTCATTCAAACCAGAAGAAGGAAGAGTTTCTGGAGAGTTAAACCAAATGCAATGCATACTGGGAAGTATAATTTATAAGTCACAAGATGTGAACTCATGATTTTAAGTCATGAAGCTCATAACTAGCACTTTTAAGTTGAAATTGACAAACACATCTATATACATTGTGTTAATGGATAAAGATGAGTTGATTTCACTAAATTGCACTATGAGTTTTTACAGTGTACTGTCAGAATCTCAGGCATGACATAAATTTGGGGTTTTATTATTGGGAAACGGGGCGTCCTGGTGGCTCGGTGGTTTAAGGCACGTACCATGTAATCGTGACATCCAGCAGGGTTTGAATCTGGCATCGTCATCGTCATCTCCCTCTCTCTTCCTTCTTCCCTGTCTCTCTCCACTGTACTATGCAATAAAGCAGAAATGCCATAAAAATAATAATCTCAATATTGGAAATTGTAGTGACCACAGCTTGAAATTGGTACTAGCCAAATAGTGGTAGGCTTTGGCTGTGACTGGTAAATCTGTCAAGTGTACAAGCCACTTCAGCAGAGCACCAGCCTGTGTTCAGTCTTTTCTATTTTGAAAATTGTGTTGGCTGAGGCTTAATTAAATTGGTTGAATCCACTTGCCTATTTGGCCAGCTGACATAGTTTTATGCTATATACTGCAAAAAATATCCATCTTAACAAGTCATTTGAGTCTTAAAATTGTATTTCTCTTAAAAGCAAGTGAAAAATCTGCCAATTGGAGGGGGAGGATAATTTCACCTGTTTCTGATGCGAATCAAGTTCTTTCAAGATTTATTCTTGAATCAAGTGTCATTTCCTTGATACCAGTGGAGTGATCTGCCTTATTCTGCCTCGGAAACAAGTGGAATTATCTCCCCGTTGTCAGCAGAATTTCACATTTGTTTTAAGAAAAAATACGATGTTGAAACTGAATATGAAACTCAATGATGTTTTGCAGTATGTCAGTGAATGTTTCACTTGGCATATTCCATGTTTCCCAGCAGCATGTTGGAGACGCTCAGTGACTGGCTGTGGTGGGAGCGTCTGTGGCTGCCAGCGAACATCTCCTGGTCTGATCTACAGGATCATGAAGACCGGATCTATGCTAAACCCTCTCAACTCTACGCTGCTCTGCCCTGTGCCCTCTGCCTGCTTTTAGTCAGATGCCTGTTTGAGAGGTGAGGATGTGTGTGTGTGTGTGTGCGTGTGTGTGTGTGTCAATGTGTGATTATGACCAGACTCATAGCTATACATTCTCCTTATTTCCCGTAGTTTGTGTGCTGTTGCAGGTACCTGGCCACACCACTGGCTGATGTTTGGGGAATTAGGGATAGGGTTCGTCTCACAGCAGAGCCCAACCCCACCCTAGAAAACTACTTCTGCAGCCAATCACAAGTCCCGTCACAGGTACGTTAAGGGGCACTTCCCCGAAAAACAGAGGTGATTTACTAGTCACATAATCTCACACATCTCCCAAAACTGGCAACAGTCATACACTAATGCATGTGGTGTGACATTATAGAGAATTGACGAGAATGAAGTTGTCTTCCAAGTGAGGAAACTTCAACCATGTAGTGATGAACAAAGCACAGTGACATGATTAGAAGTAAAAAAGCAATGCCTAAGCCTCACAGGGGAATACTGTCAGGGGAAGTTGTTTTATATACTAAGTGCAGTGACTACTAGTGATGGGAGGAACAAGGCTTTCTGAAGCTTTGAACCAATTGAACCAGTTGCTTTGGAAAATGCTTCACTGTTTCGAAACGCTCGAAACGCCGCACGCTGGTGACGTCTGCTGGTCAAATGCGTGTAAATGCAACGGGAAGACCCCAAAAAAACACCTAGAATGATTCAACGATTTGCATACTTGCATATATTACTTGCATATATTTTCATTTAAGAGTAGTCTAAAATATCCTGAAATAAACAGACCTGAAATTATGTAGAATATGTAGGCCTTCATATAGTTGTATTTTAATCATTTTCATTATATCATTTGTGTAAATAAAGTATGTGTATAGCTTATATTTACAATTAATTACAATATTTATGTTTATGTTGTAGACTTCATAGACATATATAAGAAGGCATTTATATGCTTACTTACTAATACTGTAAAATTCGTTTGTGTATGAAAGTAGTGCATGGAATAGGAAATTCTGTGATGGGGAGTGTTTGTGTGACTGGGGCTAGATGAGGGAGGGAGTGTTATGAATTTTTATTGAAGAAAACAATTTGTCATTGTTTATGACCTTGGTCTCTTTCTTGCTCCCTCCATTTCTCCAAATCAACTAAATCTCTCTGAATATCACAGAAAGTTTCTCTGTCTCTCTCTCCTACATGAAAACCCACAACATTTAGTCATTTTTATTTGCTTTTACTGTAAATATTAGGGGAAAGGCACATCAGGTGATCTGCAGGAAACCTGAAATCACTAACTGTGGATCAGCCCAAACTTGAATCAGTCAGTATGAGCCTAAGTTATGACAACTGATTCGAGATCAATAGTTGCCATACATTTGACACAGGTTCACTTTGGAGTCGACCCCCCAGTGTCCAATCACGTGACTTGTCCACTTTGATACGCGCCTCGAAGCACAGGTTCAACACGGCAGTGTCACAAATGTTTTGAAACGTTTCAAATTGCTGCTTCGAGTCCATCCATCACTAGTGACTCCTGTAGTTCTTCTTAGAAATTCAAATCAAAACAAAGCATTACAACAAAATATTCTATTGAACTAAAGATGTCACGACCTTTCTTGGAAAGTCCATGACACCTACGGTTAGAATAAAGATGAGTTCAGCTTATACAGAGTCCCATGGCTTCTTACAAAGTTCTCTTTCTGTACACAAATATTTAGTCAAGTGAAAATATGTTATTACTTTGTATCAAATTTGTCTCACCGGGGAGCCGAAATCGGTGCTTGGTGTGTAACTTGGCTCCACAGAGTGCATTTTAGGGTGGAAAGAGTGTAACATGTGGATCCTTTCCCTCGTGTCCCAGGCTGATGTGAGGTCTCTCTGTAAGAAGACCAGTTGGCCAGAAAGGAGAGTTCAAGTCTGGTTCAGGAGGAGGAGGAACCAGGAGCGGCCAGGGCTTCGCAAGAGGTTCTGTGAGGCCAGGTGTGTGTGTGTGTGTCTGTTTGTACACAGATGTGCGTGTGTGTTTGTGTAGATGTGCGACATTATGATGTTCTTGCCTGTCAACAGTTGGAGATGTGTGTTCTACTTGTTTGCATTTGTCGGCGGAGTCATAGCTCTCTATGATGTGAGTATTTCTGGGTATTTCTTTTCCCAGTTTTAGCACAGGAATTATTTGGCATGTTTCTTTCTCGTGTCAGACAGTTTTTCCATTGCTTGAATATTTTGCTTTGGTGCTGTGGGACCTTTCTTTCTCTCTCTCTCTCTCTCTCTCCCTCTCTCTTACTATTTGGGTATACCACTATCATGTCTCTCTTCCTCTTTCTCTGCATCTCTCTGTGCTTCAGGGTTTTTCTCACACACTGGCAGTTGACATCGCAGGCAAACATGTATGAGCTCGTTTTACCCTTGGCGCTGCTTTCAAGCATATTCTCCAACCCCCTCACACTCCTCTTCTTCTCTGTTGCTGCTGGATTTAGAAGCCTTGGTTTTATAATCTGAGAGAGGTTTGGGCAGGCTTCCCTAAACAGGTGAGCGTTACCCCAATTAGTTTGGCTATAAAGATGCCTTGAACAATATTACAATATATAGTATAGTATAAGTAAACCATCTCGTCATCACGTGTGTGTGTGTGTGTGTGTGTGTGTGTGTGTGTGTGTCCATGTAGTCCATGCTGCCGTCTCAGTACTGGTATTACCTCTTGGAAATGGGCTTCTACCTTTCTCTGCTCCTCAGCCTCACATTTGATGTGAAAAGGAAGGTAAGGGGACAGTATGTGTGCAGATAAAATAGAGTGCAAAGAACTGCACTTGTTCAAAGAAACACAAACAGTTTCATTTCAAAATGCTTTAACCTTAAATCCATTACTCAGTATGTTAACATACAGGTTTCCAGATCCACCAAAATGTTAGTTTTGCACAAAAAGAAGGTATAATAGTTAGTAACTAATAATAATTATCTTTCAAATACCATATCAATTTTGAAACCTTTATTTACCTATCACATTATAAACACACAAGAACAATTTGAATTGGATGTGTGTGTGTGTGTGTGTGTGTGTGTGTGTGTGTGTGTGTGTGTGTACATGGATGCATACATGCTTATATGTTATGTGTGTAGGACTTCAAAGAGCAGGTGATTCACCATATAGCCACTCTGACTCTTCTGGGTTTCTCCTGGACTTCAAACTACATCCGTATTGGCACCCTCGTTATGGCAGTTCATGACTCCGCTGATATACTGCTGGAGGTCAGTTCTGCTCTCACATCAGCGCATACACATGCCAATTTATGCAAAGATTGATTGTGACAGGCTGGTGCAGGTGTTAGGTGATAAATGTGAGGCATTACATTGTCACTGTGCTACTACTACGTCATTAACTACTCACTCGAATGTCAGTCAAAACGCCATTTAAATTTGTACGAAAACCAAACAGTTATCCCCCTAGTTCCATCTCAACCTTCTCCCAAAACGATTTAAGTTAAGAAAGCCATCTTTTTACAGCCCCCCAAAAATAAATAAAATGTCCATCAAATTTCTCCAAACAGCTTGTGCAGCATAATCCAAGTTTTGCAGCCACACGATTGCACTATGGGTCCAAAAGTCCAATATTTACTTCATTATATACTATATTTTTCTCAGCAACATTGCTTTGTGGCACCTGGTCACCTGGTTGCTCAATTCAAACAAAATGCCCATTTAGAAATCCTGCCAGCAGCAGCTTTAATGACTGAATTTTTAAGTTTGGGTGAACTGTTCCTTTAAAAAACAAAGAATCCAACCAGATTCTTTTCACTGTTTTTACTTCATTCTCTCACAGGGTGCAAAGGTATTCAACTATGCCAAGTGGCAGCGGACTGCTAACGCGATGTTTGTGGTGTTTACAATTCTCTTTACGGCGACAAGACTTGTCATTTTGCCTTTCTGGTGAGTTTTGCAAAACAGAAGTATGCATGGTGCATGATGGCCTCAGTGAAATGTGTGAAAAAGTCATGTGTGCATATCTTCAACAGGCTGATCCACTGTACATGGGTGTACCCAACAGAGCTGTTCCCTCCCTTCTTTGGCTACTACTTCTTCAACGCCATGTTGCTGGTTCTGCAGATACTCCACCTCTATTGGGCCGTTCTTATATTGCGAATGCTTTACAAGTTCGTCTTCAGCAAGGTGCTGTACAGCAGTATCCATGTGTGTCTGTGTGTAAACGGGGGAAGGGGATGTATGGAAACTAGAAAATCACTTCTGCAAGTTACATGATTTTGTCTCACCGTCTCTTTCTCTTCTATCTCTCCTCCTTGGTTCTCCATCGTCTCTGTGGCTCATCTCCATATTGCAGCTGGAAGGGGATGACAGGAGTGATGAGGAGGAGGATGACAGTGACTCACTAAAGGAGAGAAAGCACAGACTGAGTCACAGAAATGGCTCAGGAGCCAGAGGCCGGGCCAACGGGCACTGACACAGACAGACAGAGAGAAAGAAATCCAGACAGAGAAAGAGAGAGAGGAACATGGACAGAGAGATAGACTCTGAGTCCAGATGCCAGCGGTTGCCAAGAGCCCACAGAGGGAATTTAATAACATATTGAAAAGGAGTCAATATACTTGAGCAGACAATATGATTTTTAAAAGGAACTGTGAAGGATAATGCATGTGATTTGAAGCTGCATGGTTTCTGGAGTTCTCTGAATCCAATGTTAAACTTTGAAAATGTATATTGTGTCATTTTACTCTTAATTAAAAAAAAAAAGAGCAACAGAAACCACCGTTGGTTTTCCCTTTGATGATGGTGATGATGATAATGATGGTGACGATGATAGCAATGATGACAGTTATGAGTCCTGTGTGTGTGGGAGTGTGCACATGGGTGAGTGTGTGAATAAAAAACAAAAGCACTGTGTTTTTAAGATAATGTAGCACTGTATATGGTTCAAAATCCATTCATGACTGGACACAGAATTTACGTGGGAAGCAGAATGAGCAGACATGACACACACTAGCTGTAAACAGTGGCATTCAGGCTATTTTTGGACTGTATCAGCACGCCCTCTAGCGACGATTAGCGGGAGCTGACGGGAGGTGATGATGAAGACACCACAGTCAGAGTCAGTTACCATGGATACCACTACACAAACCATGCATACTAGCTAAGTTAGCGGGTTGGGAAGGCTCTTTAAACACAACAAGTAGCTTAACTTAATAACCTACTAGTACACGAATTGTTGCCAAAATTACTCAGCATGACTCATGTGAGAACTTACTGCCCAAGCGTGCGAGTCGGAAACTGGAACGAGGACCTACGCCTGGAAGAGGTTTGTTTTAAAAATGACCAGTTGAGTCACATTTTCCAGCTACTGGCGATGTAGCCTAGCTTACCGTATTTCTATTTCTGTGTCCATTGTGTTGTTTGGTGGTGTATTTTTCCTCTTCCCGTGGGTAACTGACCAAACGTAGATGACTCATGTTGAGATATTTCAAGTGCAGTTTGAGAGTAGAATATTTACCCTAAACACCAGTGGAGCAACGGCTTCTTTTTAGACCCACTATTTTGCACCGACATTCAGTAATCACACAGGGAGACATCCATCATAGAAACCACAGAGATACCAAATGCAAATCCGATATCCCCAGTAAACCGTAACATAATGCAAAGCAGTCACAAGATATTCCAGTAAGGGCTGTGTGACTCACTTTTTCTCGGCTGAAAAATGACTATGCTATTGCTATCACTGTTGCTCCACCTACAGCTATAACCCACGTCTTTATGCAACTAGTCCCACAAGGTTTTATGCGCTGTAATCTATCACATGAAAACTAGACATATGTTACAAATCAATATCATATGGTTGGTTGTAGCATTACCTTGATTTTGTTACTGTTAGTCAGTGGTTTGGTTATACTGACAAAATGAATGGGCTTATTGAAAAGGCTGATGATGCAATGATCAGTGTTTAAGTTGTTATTACTTATTCTACTGGCAGTTTTGACCGGCGGAGAGATTTTGAAGTACCTATACATATTTTTCATGGTGATGTTTCTTTCCTAAGGATGCACTGAAAGAGTTTCTGGAGAGAAAAGAGAGGGGTGAGCTCACTGTCCAGAAAGTAGCCTTCCTCAAACAGAACATTTTGAGCCAGGTAAAATGGGTGACACTATTCAACAACACCACAACAATAATATCATCATAATGAGGGGGATGGTGATGATGATGATGATGATGAATAATATTGAGATGATGACAGTGATAATTCTGGTGTGTGGTACTGTGTGCAGGTGAATCTCTCCGTGTCCAAGGATGGTGGATTGCGCTTCGGAGATGTTGTGATGTTGGTGAATATGGGAGGGCCGAGTAGGGAGTGCACTGCAGTCAGCATTAACGCAGACATCAACAGTTTGACAAAGGCTCCTCACCCTGTCATTCAAGCCCCGTGTGGAGTCAGTGCAGGAAGAAGTGTGCAGCCCTGCACACGCACTGCCTTTATCATCACCAGGTACACACACACATACACATACAAACACAACCACACCACCATCACACATGGTAGTTTACTAGTTTTATTCACACGTAGACACACACAGATGTAAGCTGTAACACCGCTTGTCTGTGTTTAGTGTAGATGGTAGTCCTGAGGGATCGGCTCTACGTTATGAGCAAAGTTTTGCGCTGAAAACAAGAAGTGGCTTTGCTGGAGGAGTGAGTAACCTCACTACACACACGCACACACACACACACACACACTTAGTCATACAGACACAGAATGAAATGTTCCAGAGTTCGACACAAACTGCCTGATATATTAAATTGGCAACTTTGCTCTTCAACCATGTCTGCTATGTCAGTGCCTATTTATAAAACAGAAAGTTTCAGTTGTCAGTTCTGATTGGCTGAGTTGCTTAGCAACCAAGATGTTTAACTAAAGTTTGCAAACACACAATTACAGTAACAGAAGAGTAACATTTAATTATAAATATTATTGCCGTTTACTAAAAATACTTATTGAGCGTGTGTTCTCTTTTTATTACAGTTGTGTTTTACAGCCATTTAATTAAAGCAATAAGCCAACAAGGCTGTGTTTACACTGATTTTTGAACTGCAAAGAGGGTTCACTTTGCATTGACTTATTGCTTAAATGAATCACATCGTCAGCGTGTCACCTCTCAGTATGGTTGTGTATATTTTTCCCTCTCCCCTCAGCTTTATTTGACCAGCGACCTGCGGACTTTTCAGAAGGTAGATCGAGATTGACATTCATCATTTATTAAAGACGAACAATGAGAATTTACCTAGTAATCACCAAGTGATCATGCGTGTGTAACAAAGCTTCTGCAAAAAACTTAGGCGCACACTTATCATAATTTAGTGCATAAATGTGCATTTGGTTGTAAATCAAAGTGTGACGTAAGCAAGGAAAAGTGTTGCAAGTTATTTGACAATGCTGTTTATATCCATGGAAAGGTCAAAAGTAGAATGCAACATTTAAGTTTTTCATTTTCTATCTTTGCCATCCTGTCAATCTGAAACTATTGTGACTTCATCTGAAGTGCGCGAAGAAGTCCCGCCTCCAGGAAGTGAGTTTGGATGAGGATCGTTCTTTTGTGTCGTGGTGGAAGATTGTGCACTTTGACCCCCAGGAGAGGCTTGAATATGAGGGTCGACCTGTTCCCGTAAGTCTACTCCCTGGCTCCCTGGCTGACCGTTTCACCTGTCACTCCTAGTCACTAGAGTAGCTAGCTACTATACTATTACAACCTGAAAATATTTTATCTCTATAGTTAAAAACTGGTTACACCAATATGTATCAACACTGGTATTTTCCACTTTTTACTGGAATAAATAGTTAGAATAGCATAGATTTGGTGTACCCAAAACGTTTCCTTTTTAGGGAAGAGGCCATGGTAATAATATGCACAGTGCTCACAGAGTGTTGTTTGTTTTATTGTATTGCATTCAAAATTCACATGTAAACATGTATGGGGTTGGTTATTTTAACATGTACTTCCTTGTTTATACCCCTACAGGCAAATGTTATGGTGCTTATCATGCACTGCAAGACAAACCAGGCTCTGGCTGTTCTGGGCGATCAAGTCCTTTGGTAACTTCCTCTTTCCATTTAAAATAACCTCAAACAAAGTGGCACATATTGCCATGCTGTATGCAATACAGAGGCTTTGCAGTTATCTCTTAGCAACCATGTCTGACGCCATCACGGAGGTCCACTGGAGAATTGGCTGTGTGCAAATAATGGCAAAATTCATAAAAACCTGGGCTAGAAAAAGATAGAGAGATACCTGAGAAAGATTGTTGTGGTGTAGGTGTGGGTCAATTCAGCAATGTTATAAGTAAAAGTGAATTGTCCGATAAGGTAGATTTGTTTCCATATCAGGAAACTATCTACTCCCAGTCTCCTCAAAGCAGTTGCTGCTTGAGAAGAGTCAGCTCAGCAAACCTGAACAAACGCCTGGTTTGGCCACTGCTCACCACTACTAATGCTAGCTTCTAATAGATTTACCTAGTTCGCAAATCAGATTTGTTTACAATCGATTAGATGTATCAGTGGCGAAATGATCAGTTCTCAGTCAAAAACGGCATAGACATTAACCATGCCTATTCAGTTCTGTTGAGAGGGGCAAGTTGTACATTTAGAAACAAAATCAGCTGTTGACAGCCACTGTTGCCCAAGAGCTGAGGACCTCCACTATGGCTGCCAGAGGATACGTTACAGTACGTTGCCTAAAAGCCCTCTACAGTGCTGCGGGTAACACTCTTGTCTCTGCAGGACCACATATGGCAATGAGTATGAGGTGACGGCCCACACCTTCTTGGACTCCCACAAAGCTGAGAAGGACAACAACCACTGGGTGCTATCCACCTCTGACCCTGCAGGGGAAGGGCTTTTACTTCTCGACCGCCCACAATCAGCGGCCAAAGCCACTGAGCTCACACAGGCAGACACTGGCTTGTAAGCCCAAAAACAATCCACTCAGACAAGTACAAAAGGGCACAGGGATACAACACCATCATTAACAACAACACTTTTTAAAATAAAGATTGTTTTTCTGTTTGGGTTATTGATTTGTTCTCGATTTGCATTTACAGTTTTCACTCCTCTATTGTACAAAAAAGCATTTTTTTTTAAAAGGATTTTTTTTTTTGCCTTTATTTGATAGTCACAATGAAGAAAGACAGGAAAGATTGGTAGAGAGGGTGATTTGATGACGTGTCAAAGGTCCCAGGCTGTACTCAAATCCAGGACATGGTACACGTCTCAACCAACTGGGCCACCACGCCCCTGCCACAGCTTCAGAGGCATCATGAAGCCCTCAGATAAATCAGGTCACTGTGACTGTGTAGTAATCACCTATACCTGGTTAATAACTTACTACATTACCTGTCAGGGGTCAGAGTTTTCTGTTCCTGAGAACGAGCGAAGAGACTGGGGTGTTTAGATGGGATGTTTGGATACCTGATGAAGACCCAGTGGCATTGAAACGTCTGTGTAATTCTATTAAATAAAGGTACCATTGGAGCATAGTGTGCAGGTTCTACACGCTTCGTCCATTATGGGGTGTATAAAGCCAAATTACGTTATTATGCAAATGTGTGGTGTCATATTTGAAAATATGTACTCAGACTTGTGAATATACATCACAAGCTGTGAATGTGCACTCAGATTTGTAAATGTGTAACGTCATCTTTACAAATTGGTATTCAAGTTTGTAGGCTTGTCTCAAATCAGTAAATTATTAGACCATTATTTGGAATTATGATCCAACATTTGTGAATGCATGGGAAGATTGTTGTGAAATGTGCAAATAACTTGAATGACATTTGCAAAAATAAATCCAAATTTGTATTCAAATGTCTTGTATTCAATGTTCTCAATACTTTTAATATTGGATTTCACAGTTTCCACAAATGCAAATGTCTCTCCGTTATTTGCATGTTATTTATGTGTCATGTTATGTTGCATTTGTGAATATCAGTACATCTATTTACTGGATTCAAGCCTTCCAAACGCAATGTTAAGTAATTTATATAATGAAAGTAGATTGAAACGCACACCAGTAGTAGCAGGGTGCTGCCCCCCCCAGGAATAAAAATTCTAAGTAAAAAATTGTAGCCGCTCTCCCATAGCTCCGATGCAGAATTCTTTATTGTTTACAAAACCAACGTTTCGACAGCAACACAAGTAATTTATATAAGCCCACAACATTCACTGGTAACTATTTATTAATCACTAGTTCCTATTCTAATTTTTACTTGTCACTATTCCGCTGTTGCTAGTAGCTATTAACTAGTGTCTGGTAATTTTAGTGACTGCTGCATAGGGTAAAAATGACAAAAGGGCATGCCATATAACCACCTCCCCCAAGGCTGCCAATTGTGGGGCCACTCCAACCACAAGCGCTTTTCCATTGTGTTCCTCACATTGTGATCTAACACATATTGACATAAGAATGTCACTGGTGTCAAGCATCTCAAAATCTAAAGTAGCCCTGTATGAAAACACACCAGTTTTTTAGACAGTGTGACCAGGTCAGCATTGCTTTGATCGGTTTAAGAGGTTCCCAAGTAATCGTACTAGTGTACTAGCTTTGTGGTCCATGGCTTGTTTAAAGCCTGTTTAAAGGAAGGCCATCCCTTAAACCTCGTCAACAGCTTAAATATTATTGAGCACTTACAAGTTATATTCTTATTGCCAAACCAACCCAGATGGACTCTTTTCTCTGACACTGCTGATAAGGTTTCGAATTATGGGTAACAATTCAGGGTATTTATTATTACTAGTTTGCTTTTGCCGTGACCTAATCCCTAACCAACCACCCCTCATGAACATTCCTGTGTGTACACCCTATTAATGACAAACTCATGGAAAGGAGGGCATTTAAAAAAGAAAGAAAAACTTACAGAGACCAAGAAGAGGTGTGAGGCGGGACCAGAAGTGCCTTTCAAAAATTTAATAAAAATGTAAAAATACAGAAAAGAAAAACAAGGAAAATGAAAAATTAAGGAACAAACAGAAGGAAACATGTATTTGGCAACAAACCAGCAGCACTTCGAGTAGCACTCTGACCAAGCTCTATCTACTGCAATCTAGCCTTCCCATTATATACCTAAAATACTCTGGATTTTAACTCATACACAACCGATCACTAAAGACACATATTTCAACCAACACCACACCACCAGTTGTCCACATTCCTCTTGCTGTTTACACCTGCTTAAGTTGTCACGATAACATCTTCTGCCTAGATAATGTTCATAACAGGACACCTTGGACAAGTTGGACTCATTCTGGTTCACCCCCACAGGGATGAGGTTATATTGAACCTCAGATGACCATCCGCTTCTCGGACCTCCAGGCTGATGTTCTTTACAGAAACATCCAAAACCAGGTCAGGGCGAACTTAGGATGAACTCCAGTCCACCCTGCCACAGACCCAAGGGCCATAAAATCTGCAGGATTGTCCCAGACCATTTCAGGGTCCATAAAACCTCCTTTGAGTTACAAGATAAGCCCCGCTGCAGGGCCATTTGTTCTCCGTGGGCTTCGACCCCAACTTTTTATGCCAGGAGCAGGGCTTTGATTCCATTTCTGATCGCAGGAGCCATGACATATCATTGAACCGTTTCTTACATTCGCCAATGGTTCTCCTAGAACCAGAGCAACATGTTAACCAAATATGTTATCTCCTCTGAAGATAATTTAATATCATCTGCCTTTGACGACTTACTTAAAGTGCCGTATATTCACTCTTGGATATTCTGCACCTCTGCACAAGGACATCAGTTTCCTCTTGGTAGAAGCTTTTGTGGCAAACTGCTCTGGACTGTTCTCCTCCATCACCAAATTGTCAGAGCCCTGCCTGTGGCGCACAGTGCACTGCTTTAAAGGAATAGTTTAACCAAAAATGAAAATTCAGTCATTATCTACTCACCCCCATGGCAATTGAAACACGGGTGAAGTTGCCATGTGAACATGCTGGCCACATGGCCAGGTGCTTGTCCTTTGTGAGAGAGGGGAACAAAGGGTAATACACCATAGGCCTAGATGGAGGGAAAGCTGTGTAGGCCTAAATGGAGTTAGTGAACTGAATGAATGAAAATTCAGGTATCCTATCTAACAATGGAATATGAGAATAACGATATATTCTTTGATATTATGAGATCATAAAGTTAGATCATGTTAGTGGAGGTAAAATACATGCAAACCCTAAGTTTGTGCATTTATCCTATCTAACATGTGGGATGGCTATTTGGTGTTAACAGACCAACAGTTGGTAAATGCAATGTATCTCAACAATTTAACATTAGCAAACAGTTAACATTCACTTCATTGAATATATATCTGTTGTCTTCCTAATGCTGTTGCTACGCTATATGCCCAGTTGTTACAGTCTTACTTGGAGTCCTTTGTTTGTCACGTTGTGCGCGGTTCGAAGCTTGCAGTTTCAAACTCTGGCTTGGAAAAAGATTGTTCCGTTGCGTCCTGATGTCTGGGTCGGTGATCCAGCTGTATTTCTCTCTGTTCGCCACGTCTGTCGCGTGTGGAGGGAAAGAGAGAGAGAGTTTTGTGTGCTTCTCAGCACGTCATAGGCTTTTGGTGTAGGCCTCTGGTTCTGTCCTGGTTCTGGTCCTTCTGCTTTCTTAGCAGGGGAAAGTTCCTTTCACATCCACAGTTTGCTTCTACAGGGAAGAGAGGGTAGGCTGCGCATATTCACTTTGTTTTGGAGCAGACAGGAGACAGTGCAGGCCTCGGGCCTGCAGGAGAAGGGACACCAGTCCCTCTGGACCACCAGCAGTAAGAAGAGAGAGAGAGAGAGCCCCAGAACAATGGCAGCACTTGGTTTTTAAGATAGGTGATTTCACACCTAGGTGTGAAATGACTGGCAGCCTATCAGGGCACGGTTTTGGGTGTTCAGAGGGGTTAACACAGTTGTAGTTCTTTACATAGGAAACTGTAGTTTTCAGGACGGCTGAGGGATTGTACCTACAATGGATTCACTACTGTCGGACAGCCTGACAGAATCGATTTAGTTTAAAGAATTGGTCTTCCCACCCCTAGCTGTTGCTCCCTCACTTTCTGTCTCTTAAGTCTTTCTTTTCTGGGCATTGCACTGCCAGGTGGGCAAATTAATAACTGACAATTTCATCATTAACAGGTTAGGTTCACATTCACCAGCCATAACGGTGACCTTCCAAAACCAGATTAAACTGACGGGAGGAACCAGAGAGTGACTAGTAGAGGACAGTAACTTTTCTCCAGTTTATTGATGATATTCAATTTACATATTGAATATTCTCAATGCCGCACGACAGATATTAGGCAAAGAGCCAAACAAAAGTTGCCGGCAAACTGCAGGGACAGTTTGGCTACCTGAGGGAAGCATCCACCAGCCAGTTCCTGACATCTATAGAGGATGCAGCCGCCTCCACAATCCCCACTGAGAACTGACAGTTCTATGTTGGATGACATTCACACCACAGCCACATGTGTTAGAATGAAAAATGTATATTATGTTTTTCCTGCTTGAGGGAATTATATCAAAGTTAAATTGGCCAACATATCATCCACAAAAAGGGTTGTTAAGCTTTGAATAGGATCTGTTCATGTGCACATCGCTTGGTAAAGCCACGAAAATAGCATAGAACTCACTTGTGCTTTGCACCTTGCGCTTTTGACATGGTCTGAGCAGGTGGCCGATGCAAGCGCAAATCCCCGTAATCCTTGACACCAAAACTGCACAGCGCTGCTTAATCATTACTGACACACCCCTTAAGGGAAAATTATACTTCTGCGTTGAATTGCTGCCGTAGCAACAGCGTAGATGCCTACGGCGGTGCGAGCATTTCTGGTTCTGCCATCGGTGATTGTGTGCGTAGACCACTGAAACACTAGACGGCAGTGGCATGCTTTGTTAACAGGAAAGTAATAACAGAAGAAGTAGAAGTGTTTACATTCTCTGAAGCTCGTGTTCTGGGATATTTCTCACCGTGAATTTAGTGACATCTGCTCGTCTTTATAATTTGGAGATGAGGTGTCAAAAAAACCTGTGCGCGTTCAACGAAAATGCCACTTTGCTGGTGCAAAGCCCCACAATCCGTTATGCGGTGTCACAAAAATAGAATCCTAACTGTCTTCAAGGTAGCAAACTGATGTATTGCACATTCTATGCAGCCAAAGTCTAGTAGCTAGGGCACAATTTGCAACTCTTTCTCTACATGGGGAGAATAAGGCTCAATTATTGGCTGTGGAGATTTGCAGCACAGTGCCACATGGCTTGTGGCTGGCTGAGGGAAGAGTGGGGCGGGCTCGATGTTGGCAGCCTCAGAGGGGGTAGTACCTTCCAGTCGACACTCAGGGGGAAGCCCGTTGTGCCTGGATGTGTTTCTCAGGAAGCTGAATCTGAAAAAATTAAGAAAACTGACAGTTACAGTTAAATTCAGTGCCAATCAAATTCACTTTCACGCCGTTGTATTCAATTTTAAATTGTGCCTTACAAATTCAATTTTCAAATGAATTCATTCAACAAATCCTTTTTTTTTTAAAAATTCAGCTGAGCATGACAATACCATCTCTGCACTGGCACTAATCTCTTTCCACAGGGGACAATCACTATGTAACTATGTAACACACGAGAGGAACACTATCAGAATAGACTTTGTGTCCATATTCTCGGAAGCCAGGAAGACGGACATCTGTAATCACCAGTTTTCACAAGTTCTCCTTGCTTTACACATTCTACAGGGAGTTAACTATAGAGTTAGTGTCTAGTCCTTCAGAGTTGTTTCATGACTATTTCATTGTGTTTTCTACTGATGGAGGTTATTTTCTGGCGCAGGAATGTAGGTTATGGATTCTGAGATCCCTGTGTTTGAGAGAGTGTCCAGATGGGCAAGGAGAAGACGGCTACATGCAAAATGAAAGAAGCAGATTAGGGGGGAGATGAGGTTATTGTGGGTCAGGAGAAACTGAATGACTCCAGAGTAATACAAATGCTGCTGAGGTAGAAGAGTTGTCTTTGGCCGGTCTAAGTCTTGATAGCGACACACCATGTGATTCTGATTAGAATCACGTGTGATCTATGCAAGTGTTAGAGCCAACAGAGGAGGAGTCTGATAGTGAAAGATGTGGGATGGCCCTGACCTAGCTCTTGAGGGAAAGCAGTAGGCAGTTTGGTGAGAGTTTATCTTTGTGTGTGACTGTGTGTGTAAGTGAGTCCTCTCCTCTGCTGGATACTCCTCAGATTACTCGGGCCTGTGATAAAGGCAGATTCAGATTCCCTCTGGCCCAAGCTTTTGGACAGCAGGCGGAATAATTTCTGAGAGTATTTCCACGGTCCCTCTTTGAAGGGAAGAGAGGCTGGGATGGCTTAGGGGATTTGGCCTTCACAAAGTAACAGAGTTTGCTAATGTGCTTGTAACTTTTGTGTGATGAGAATAAACCCTTGTGAAACTTAGTAACTGTGTTTGTCATCTTTGGTTCAATACCAAACTGGACAGAATATTACACTGAATAAGCTGGGCAGGCAGAAGCTGGGGGTGGGGGGGGTGGGATGGCAAGACTAAGGAGTGGGAGGAATCATTTAGTTGGGTAAAACTGCCCTTAAGGGATAAGCTTTGCCTTAACCCTTATCCTACCAACATATTTTAACATACAAGGACCCCAAGAATAAACTACTGTAAGAAACAACCATCATAGCAAAATGTTAACTTGAAAAAAAACAAAAAACAGATTATTATTATTTTAGGAAAGTTATAGTTAATTAAATTATGTATTGTATTTCTGACTTTGAACATCATCTTACCTTAGGAAGAGCAGTATTTAGGGTTGTCGACAGAGCACATGAGGAAATCTGTGTCTGCTGCATCTGTGTCTGTCTCCTTCAAAATGACTGACAGAGTGCCCCTACCCCCCCTGATAGTGTGTGATACTTTAAATTAGGACCCATGGCAAACATGAACTCAATAAATAGTTCCATCTATTAAAACTGCATACGCGGAATTGGGTGCTTTAATACATTGGTATTTTTCAAAAAGCACTAATTAAAACAGAAACAGAAAACAATGATATGAAGTCATTAGGAACAAATTGATTGACAAAGTCATGAAAAATTGGAATGATAGAATAAAGCACCTGTGCGATATGACAAAAAGTATACCTCTGGGGTCTGCGGGTACCCCAGTGGGTAGGATGAGGGTTAAGCTTACCTGTCCACAAATTTATACAAGTGACGTTTGTGTACAGGACAAACGCACTGTCGGAGCCGTGAGACGTGGACCCTGTGTTGCTCAAATTACAGACCACTGGCGCATGACGTGGGTGCAGCCTGCTGGTAGGGAGCGGATCCAGGTGCTTTCGCTCTTATCAAAGTAATCGCAGTGTACGCTGTATTAGACTTGTCCTCCCGGTAACCGTCGATGGGTGGCTCGCGGACCAGAGAATCCAGGGCACTGGCATCGGATCTAGCGCGCATCTCAGTAGCCATTTCTGTCAGATTTCCGGTGAGGAGTGAACCAGTAGGCTATTTTATGTGGTAGAACCCTAATACATAGGGATGGGAGTCAACGCATGTGATTTTCTGGATTGTCCTGAGACCATCCCTGGCAGCGGTCCACACATCAGACAGAAGGTAGGACTGCTGGATCCCGTAAATGGAGTAAGGAGGGTTGTGTGTGTGTGTGTGTGTGTGTATGTGCGTGCGTATGTGCGCGCGCACACGACAAAGACAATTGAGACCGATTGAGAGAGGGATAAATGGCCTAGATAAAATATGATGGAAAAAGAAAGACAATGGCAGGAAAATGACAATGGAAAAAGAGGGGGAAATGTGCGAACGAACAAAGAAATGGAAATGTGAGATAGCCTACCCTTCTTCTCATCTCTCTTGTGCTATGCGTGCACAACACACGTGCTCTCTGTTCCTGAGGCTGGGGTATGGTGTCACATTTCAGGCTGCATACTACTGTATGTTGTGGGAGGTCCTCATCTGAAGATCTAAGCTGCTACTTTATTCATGGTGGGTTAAAGGCTGTTAGCCATTTTGGCATCTCGTGTAGATTTCAGCGGCAGCACAATAGAGGAGAGCAGTGAATTACCAAACCTGCTACCAAACCTCCTCTAATACCTGAATGGAGGCAGCCGTTTGGCAGAAAGGACTTGAAATCAACACACAGGTAATATTGAAATGTTTTATAAAGATGAGATGTTTATAAAGATGAGATGTTTATGGAGATTAGATGTTTATGGAGATTAGAATGTATATTTATGATATTTGTCCGCATGCTTTCGCAATGTGAAAAAAGATCAAACAGGAACAAACGTGCCTACAAAGCATGGCTACCGGTGATTTGATAAAAGTCAGATGGAATAGGCTATCTACATTGAAGTATTTGCTGAAACATCTATTCTATTATGTTCTATTATATTTCTCTTCATCTATGTGATATTTGGCAACAATTACGTAAAACTATCCTTTAAAATACGCTGAAAAAATATTCTGCTAAACTAAGATGAAAAAAACTCAAATGTGAAACTTGAAAAGAAATCAAATAATCTCTGCCTTCCAAACTAACTGAAATTAGATAAAAGTCCTAAAAATAATTTTCAGCCTCGGTTTTTTGAACCCTAGCTTAGAAAACGGCAGAGTTAGCCCTTTTAAAAAACTGAAAATTAAACTGAAATCAGCAATCCTCCTGTGAAAACGGCATTTAATTAAATAAATATTTGAAAACAAAGTAAACATAAAAACTAATGTACATCAGAAAACACAGTAGTGTTTATGAAGGTAAAGTGTGTGTGTGTGTGTGTGTGTGTGTGTGTGTGTGCGCGCGCGTGTGTTAGCATGTACAAGTGTATAATCGACAGGGTGCTTTCATTTTTTTCATCTCAAACTCATTTAATTCCGTTTTTTATATGAATGAAACTGCGCAATTTTTATTTGTATTTTCAACAAGTATTATAATAGTGATCTTGGAGGAAGTAGTACTGGAGCCAGTCTAGTCAAAATAAGTCAACACAATATCCAATGTAGTGTGAAGAATCCAATGACCAAACACCTTACAAGAGGTTCCAAAAACACTCTAGACACACCAGGCAAAGATTTATGATCTTATGTCTAATCTTTGGCGTTGGAATTTTGACTCTTTTTGTATGTCTGTGTCTTTGTGTGTACTTGTCTAGGTCATTTTATTGTGTTTTTTATGTTTGCCCTCATCAATGTGACTGGCCGCCTGACTTGATTGGAGGTGAATGTGTATTGTGTAACCAAGCGAGGATGGCAGTGGATATCCCCGGGCTGGTGGCCGTGGTGGCTTTTTATGTTGTCATTCTGGCAATTGGGATTTGGGCATCTCGAAAATCCAAGAAAGAGGAGAAGAAATGTGATGGCAGCAAGAGCGAGGTCACCATAGTCGGGGGCCGCAACATTAATGTTCTGGTGGGGGTATTCACCATGACAGGTGAGACTTGTCTCTTTATGTTTGCAATTTTGTACTACTTGTGTGTGTTCCTTGTGGGTATGCTATGTTCCTTGCTATGTACTTTCTGTCTCTGCTTCTCACTGCATTTTGCTCTGCTCTGTGCCCTTGTCTGTAGCCACCTGGGTTGGAGGAGGTTATGTTCTGGGTACTGCTGAGGCTGTTTATTCTCCCGCTCAAGGTCTCATCTGGGCCATGGGGCCTCTCGCTTATCTCATCAATTTTCTTGTGGGTAAGCAGCACCATGGGCTTGTGTCTTCAAACAGCAGGCCAACACACACTCCAGTGGCACCTGCTGTTAAGGAGAACAGCTGCTGTACAAGACATGTCATGTACATTTTACTTTCATGCCGTTTTGCTTATCTAGAGTGACTCAAGTCAACAGTACAATAATCTTGCATTCCCAGATCATTGCAAGCAACCAATATGAGGGAGTGCTAAATTCAAAGCCAAAACAACCAAGCGATAGATGTACCAGATATTCCTGTGCCTCGAATGAGTCATCATGTTTATTAGTGCTAGCTAGTGGTAGGTGCTAAAAGGGAAAGGAAGGTAGTGGAGTGGTTGACGAAGAGGTTTTTTTTTTTTTTTTCTTGGAGAGATCAGTTTTCAGATGACAACGGAAGATAGGGAGTGACTGCTGTACTATCTTGTTTAGGTTGGATAGAGTTTAGGTTGAATAGAGCAATGGACAGGTCACTGCAAGGAAGGGAGAGCTAAGCAACCGGTTGGAGCAGAGCAACGGCCACAAGCTGAATTGTAAGGCTAGACCATGGCCTAGAGGTATGGGTTGGACCGCTGTGTGAGCAGCCTTGTATACCAGCACCAGGGTTTTGTATTTAATATAAGCAAGCAAAAGGGGCCATTGTAAGGCGGGCTGCAGCATTCTGGAGTAGTGAGGGCTGATACTCCAGAGGAGAGTCACGGTAGTCCAGACGGGAGATGACTACAGCTTGGATAAGGAGCCTGGGCAGAATCCCTGGAGAGGAAGGGTCTGATTCAGCAGATGTTGGATCAGGTTGAGGCTGTATTGTAGGCTTTGCACCACAGAAACATGCAGGAACGTTATCTCCTAAAAAGCACAATATTTCAGAAATAGGGGAAAAACAAATTGACGGGGTTTCCCATTGTCAGTGTAATTTAATTTTTGACAATTTACAATGCATTATCAATGGTCGAGTCATAAAACATTCTCTACATATCAGCTCTAAGAGAATTCTGGCAATTACAATAAAACATAAGTAGCAAAAATGGAGAAAGGAAGTATCTGCAGGACAAAGGTGTTACACAGTCAGCATTAGGAACAAGCAGTAACACTGGCATGATGAACAATAGTTATCTGAAGGCATAGTCTCAAAATGCTGCACTGATTCTATGGAACATGATCTTTCAACAAACAAATAGTAGGATCTTGTTTAAGTATATGTGTATGCTGCTTTAAATCATCAGAACATTTCCTATGAGAGAGAAACTTTTTTTAAAAAAGTCATTTTTTGTCTCTGCTTGATTTATTTGTTGTTTGTCGACGTCCTTGTCTTTAGGAGGATTGTTTTTTGCCAAACCAATGAGATCAAAGCGCTATGTGACCATGTTGGACCCATTTCAACATCACTATGGCAACTCGTTCACCACAGCGCTGTTGTTTCCTGCTCTGATCAGCGATATCTTATGGGTTGCCTGCATCCTTGCTGCTCTGGGTTAGTAACACTTCAGCCCTGAAGCTTCATGTCTGACTAAAACCCCCAATCTCTTGTCTTTACCCTGTGATAACATAGACACTAGTGCTTACCATCTCTGAGTTAATTTTCTCTGTGATTTCCAGGGGGGACGATGAGTGTAATTCTTGGGCTGTCTTCCACCTTCTCCATCATTCTCTCAGCAGCCGTGTCCATCACCTACACATTTCTGGGCGGTCTCTACTCTGTTGCTTATACTGATATCATTCAGCTCTCCTTCATCTTTTTCAGCCTGGTGAGATATAAAGGAAGCGGGGGAGGAGTGGGGGCGTGGGGTTGTAGGAGAAAACAATGAGTGACAGAAGGGATGGAGAGGAGAGAAAGGTGGGGGGAGGGGACAGAGTAATGGGAATTAAACGAGAACCTTAGTAAAGACAGGCATTCAGGGAGAATGTTAGGTAATGTAATGGATGTCTCCGATTCTGCTTTAACTGCTGCTTTTCTTTTTCAGTGGCTCTGCATTCCCTTCTTGGTTCTCAATCCTGCATCCACTGACATCACACACACAGCCTTTCTGAACCAATCAAATAATGACCCATGGATGGGTGAACTGAAGCTGGAGGACGCAGGAAGATGGGCAGATGAGATGCTGTTATTGGTCAGATTTCAGTCCTGTGTTTGTGTGTGTGTGCGTGTGTGTTAGTCTGATAACCTATATATTACATAACCCATATATAACACATCACTATATAACACATCATCAACACGTCGATCAATTGAAAAAAAAGAAAAAGAAAAGGATTGTTGTGTGTGAAAGTGTATGTGTGAAAAGTCAAGTAAGTCTGAGGATTTTTTTTTACTGAAACCATACTTCAGGCTAAAAGGATCAGGTTGCTTATTGACAAAGCTTTTGTGTGTGTGTGTGTGTGTGTGTGTTGCAGGCTCTTGGAGGACTGGCCTACCAGGCTCTGCACCAGCGGATCCTCTCTGCAGCCTCCTCTACTCGGGCTCAGGTCACTTGTTTTGCTGCTGCTGGGGTAGTTTTTATTATGGGAATCCCCTCAGTTGTCATTGGAGCAGTGGCTGCCTCTACAGGTACCCATGAATGCAAGCACACATTTGTGCATAAATACACACAAACTTACACACATAGGCATGCAGGTCTACAAGCATGCATATATGACCAGTAGGCATACATGTGCAAAAGTGGTTTTTTTTAGACATTTCCCTTCCTCCTCCACTCCCTTTGCTTGTAAATTCCCAGCAACCTTCACCCTAACCTTTAGCACTTACAACCCTCCCCTGTTATTTATTCTCTCCTTGCCTCTGTCTGTCTCTCTCTCTCTCTGCCTCTATCAATCTCTTCCTCTCTCTTTCTCTCCTTTCTCTAAGACTGGAACCAGACAGCGTATGGTCTGCCCCCTCCTTATGAGCGAGGGGAGGCAG
Source organism: Centroberyx gerrardi (assembly GCF_048128805.1). Taxonomy (NCBI): domain Eukaryota; kingdom Metazoa; phylum Chordata; class Actinopteri; order Beryciformes; family Berycidae; genus Centroberyx; species Centroberyx gerrardi. Next base: position 16,582,488 of record NC_136000.1, on the reverse strand, counting down.
GGAAGATCCTGCCCCTGGCCCTGCAGTACCTCACACCCTCCTGGGTGTCAGTGTTAGGCATCGGTTCTGTGGCTGCAGCAGTTATGTCCTCCATGGACTCTGTGCTGCTATCCTCTGCATCCATGTTTACCCAAAACATATACAAGACGACTTTGAGGACGCAGGTGTGTGTGTGTGTTTGTGTGTGTGTATGGGTGGGTGTGTGTGTTTGGTTTAGCACCAGCATAAATGCGGCCCTATTTTGATCGTCCTCTTCCTCCCCTTCTCTCCCCGCAGGCCTCTGAGCGAGAGCTGCAGTGGGTGATCCGTGCTAGTGTGTTGCTGGTGGGCCTGGCAGGGACAGGCTTGGCCTTTGCCGATGACAGTGTGTTTGCCTTCTGGCTGGTGAGCGGCGACCTCATCTACTGCATGATCCTCCCACAGCTCATCTGCGTGCTGCACTTCCACCGCGCTAACAGCTACGGTGCAATCAGCGGCTACGTAGTGGGGCTGCTGCTGCGTGTGCTGAGCGGGGAGCCGCTGCTGAGGATCCCTCCGGTAATCTTTTTCCCCGGATGGAGGGAGGAGGACGGGGTCATCAGACAGTACTTCCCCTTCAGGACTCTGGCCATGCTAGCCTCTCTGCTGTGTATTCCTACAGTGTCCTGCCTGGTGGAGCTGGGCTTCTCTCACCGCCTGCTGCCTCACTCCTGGGATGTGCTGAGAGTATTTGGAGAAAAAGTGGAGTCAGAGAGTGAGGAAAAACCTGCTCCCCAAGAGAAACAGAACAGTATCCATAACACACACTTGTAGGATGAACTTTAGTACAACTTAACCAAAATATACACAAGCCCCTCTTCATGCATATTCTCATCTGCTTCCTTCACTGCACAGAGCGCAGGCATTATACACACGTGCACACACACACACACACACAAAAAGAGTTTGCACTCTATGCATTAAATGATGGACCTTGAAATTACTTGAACTATAATGATACATATCCTGCTCAATCACTAAAGAATCACATTGTTATCCTGTACTTCTTCTTGGATCAAAAATATACACTTTGATATGCTATAATCACATCATATTGTATCTCACAAAATATTAGAATCCTTCACTTGCCATAGTAAGTTGTTCTAGGAGACAGGTTTTATAATATTAGGCAAGCTATTGATTATCTGTAACACGCATGAAATACATTTGTGAAAAGTGTTTTGTTCTAAACTGCTATATATATATATATGCTTTAGATTTTGGTAAAAATCTAGAAAAAAAAAGCTTTCTGAAATTCCTCAGTCAATATTTTAAAAGATAGATTATATCCTCCTTAAAACTGTAACTATTTTGTAAGCAAAGGTCTTAACATAACATGACTTTACTTACTTGAAGTCACAATGAAACTGCATTTTGAGAGCATCTCGCTTCCTTAATGTGATGTATTTCCTGTTGATGCAGGATGTTGAGGTGGGACATAATGTGGGGCGGGATCATTCAGAAATGTAAACCAATGGGAGATCAGTTAGGGAGAGAAACAGTCTTATTTGATCAGAGGGGCAAAGGGGTGGATTGTTCAAGAATATGTGATGGTTTTATTGCTTGGATTTTTTTTATGTATGCTCCTGGTACATGATGTGAAGATGAAGTCACCACTTCACGTAATGAGAGTTTTATATGAAAATACAATTAAATACAATTTCTGTCTTTTATTTTTGGCATAAATTGTCAAATAGCTGTATGGTATAAAAGCTGGAATTAGCTAAAAAGGCAGAAAAGCTATTTTTCATTTCAGTGTGACTTTAAGCATGACACATGGCTTTAGCAATAATCCAAAATGTGATTTACTTTTGACCAACAGAAAAGCTTTTTCAAATGGTATATATCTCATTTTACATTGAACGTCTTTTTTTCTCAGTTGTTATTTGCAGTGGCTCTCATTAAGGTAAAGTTGACCCAGGTGAAGTTATTTCATTCTGTGGCCACTGTCCATGCTCATACAAGTCATTTTGCCTGTCTGCATCTATTGATAGTAAATGCTGATGTGAAAAAAAAAAAGCCTGAGTGCTACTGGTGATGGCAAATACCTGAGGCAGTGAGGTTGACTGCTCCTCAGTGAAAACATTCCACAAGTGGAGGCTGTCTCTAAAGATGGGGTTTGGTTGGGTACTTTTGAGTAGATCGGGGTTTTAGAAGTATTTAGGATCATCCCTGAGGACCAACCTATAGAATTACACCTTATTTTTCTTAGTAGTGTTTTAAAATTCAGATGACTTGAAGTAGTTTTTGTGACTGTAAATATCCATATTACAAAAGAAGATATAAACTCTCTTTGGTCTTTGACAGGGTGGTGATTGAATTATTTGGTGTGTGTATTTGTGTGTGTGTGTGTGTGTGCAACAAACAGAGAAGACATGCACTACCAGTCAAAAGTTTGGACAGACCTGATTGAATGTACTGTGTTTTTCATCATCTCAAAGCCATTTTGATCTAAAGGCTTATGCTTAAATGCTTGAAATGTGTTTTTTCTACAAATATAAATAGTGAAGTTGATGCCTATGTATGAATTTCTTTCCAAAGACTTTTCCTTTCCATCAAGGCAAAGGATGGCTACTTTAAATAATATAAAATATAAGATTGTTTGGTTAGTTTAAGTTAGATAGTTTTGATTTGTTTAACACGTTTTTGGTTGCTGCATAATTCTGTTGTGTTATTTCATAGTTTTGATATCTTTAGTATTGTTCTAAAATGTGGAAAATAGTAAAAATAAAGAAAAATGTGTGTGTCCAAACTTTTGACTCATCATCAGACATACATACTCTTTCCAATAGCCTAGTATTGAAGGTGGAATGACTACAGCGCAAAAGTAATTTGGCTTCTTTACGTTTTTTGTTGAAATGACAATCAATAGCCCTTTGTCAAGGCCTTTGTTTATACCATCAAAAAGCATTTGCCTTTGTTGCCTGTAAAGCACACAGTTGAGTTAATTTTGAAGTCCCCATGGTGTATGACCCACAAAACTACAATGCAGCTGCAATGGCGCCCTTGCAGCAGCAGAGGGCAGCTCTTGAACATGGAAAGGACCACAGCAGCCTGACCCAGCCTCAAAAACAACATGACGATTTTTAGAATCTTACATGATGGTGCTAAAAGAACATTCCGCAAAGCTGCAGTATGAGAGTGCAGATTTAAAATAAATAAATAAATCAAATAAACCCATCACTTTTCTTAATGCCACTGCATTTCCGTCCATGTTTCCCTCTTGAAGATATGCTGTTAATTTTTGTTTTCCATTAGATTTGCCACTTCACATATCAAGATTTAATACCAATAAACAATAAATAAGTGCAATTTATAGACTAATGTTCAAAGAAAAGTCTCAGTTGCTCAGGTTCTGTCACTGACTCGGCATTTGTTGACTTCATAAACAATATTTCACCATGGTAACGTCTAAAATTCATTTTAAAATAGTAACAATTTTCAACACATGAATTCGTTTCAGGCCCTTTTCACGTCGTCACGGTAACTGCTAAACCGGTGCACATAACTTCCTGTGGCAAGTTTCTTTTTGCGATTTATTGACATACCAATCCAACAAAAACAACAAAACTGTAATGGTTACTGGCACTAGATACATAATGTAACAAATAAAACATTTTGGGCAGGTTGTGGAGCGATTTAGTGAAGGTCATAGCTGACAACAGGAAGCTGTAGTAATGCACCGGTTTCATACCGTGAAAAGGGCCGCTTCCTCTATTTTAACTAAAAAATTTATTCAGAAACGTTATTGAAAAAAGAATCATCACAACATTCCTGGGATGAGTGTAAGCCCACAACATTTACCAGACCAAGAAACAGAGAGGTCACTATTTACCAAATGTAGGGACAGTCTATACGAAAGGTTTCTGATAATCTGTTAATAAAATGTCGTAGCCTACTTGGACATTTACCCCTGTTATGTTTTCAAAACTACCACTTTCAATTCTCGACTAAACAAATTCTTTGCAGCTTCTACTTCGGGAAAATCGCTTAATATTCAAGTGAGTTTCAACAGTAGTGCAGCATAGGCCTACTATACAAAAAAAAAAACTACCCATCTGAAAATGAAAGGAATTAAAAGTCTTTATAAGTTTTGAAATCCTCAATATCTCAACAGCAGTGAACCACAATTGCATGGCATGTGCCTGGTCGAATGCACCTGCATGACCGGTTCTATTAATAAAACTGCAGTAAGAGTCACATATGGCTACAGACTTACAGTATAGCGACGCCCATTCCTCTGCGCTGGCCCTGCTGGATGTATCGGATGAATGAATGATAAATGCGGGCCTAGCAGTCCTGTCCACACACTTGAATGAAGCTCCATGTCAGATTTTGCTTTGGGCCTGTGACGGTGGTGTCCGGAGCGTAACCTATCGTACAGCACCAGTGCACAAAATAGACTGCATGGGACTGAAGGGTTGAAAGTGGCCCTCTTCACTTCACCTCATAAGCAAGTAGGCCTAAGGTCTAAAAAACAAACATTTTTATTTATTTTTTTTGCTAACAAGCAAGGCCAACTTCCTTTGATAGCATTATTCCTCCATGGCCCACAACAAAATGACTAAAGCCCATGGAAGACAAAAAAAAACAGTCTACAAATTTCCCTTGTAGTTATATAGAATATTTGATTAAATTGGGGCTGTATTTTTCACTAAATGCTGTAACAAATTAAGTTGCTTTAAAGTAGCATGGTTACAATCATTGTTGTATTCTTACTTTTGATGTTGAATTGAATAACAAAATAAACAGAATGGTTGTTAAATCACTTTCTGGATGCTCCTATCTATATTTAATAGCCTAGGCCTATGTGTGGCTAATTCAACAACTCCCAATTTGAGATAGTAGGCTAACTCAAAACTGATTTCACAACATTAGGCAAGTTATAGCCTACAGCACATGATCTGTAACAAGAAAAAAATATCTACAATCTTCGATTATAGATCATTTATATCACCTTTTCATGTCAAGGGCCTCTAAAAAGAAATGTTGTTAGGCCACTGATCCCAGTTTGGTAAGAATGTGTCCCTCATCTGAATGATACATGATTTGATACAGAGTTTGTACTGTACAGTTTGCAGGTTAGGAAACAGTGGAGAGAAACTAATCCGAATAGTCCTTCTTAGTCATTCTTCTGTGCTCCCATTGGGCTAACTTCTATAAAATAAAATAAAATAAATAATAAAATTGAACTACTCCTTATGTTGCTTGGGGGACCTCTGGACACCTCTCAATGACCACTGGGAGTCCCCAACCCCCAATTTGGGAACCACAGGCCTATAGGCCTATATATAGCTCATTGATAAAACTCCAAACATGAAATCAATGGGCTAATTCAAAACTGGTTTTATAACCTTAGGTAAGATACAGCCTAGATCATCCCTAAAAAAACAAACAAACAAGAAATACAACTGTTATTAAAGATCATTTATAAGTGATGTTAGATTCCCACAGTCTCTCCAAACCAAATTGGTATACTGTAGTTTAGTCCAGTGGTTCCCAAAGTGGGACCCGAGGACCACCAGAGGTCCTTGTGGGGTCCCCAGGATAAAAAAAAAGAGATAAAGCCTAGTTTAACTTCATCATTATTTCACTCCCCATAAATGTATAAGAAATTGTATAAGAATGGCTGTTTAATTCATAGGTTCCATTGCCCTCATTGTTGCCTCCTCACCTTTTATATGGACAATTATGTATTATTTATGTAAAGGCACATCTAAACAAAACATCTTCTCAAATGGCGTTCCTAACAGTAGGGGAGAACAGGAATGGTTTCCCTACTGCCTATAACTACACAACACAGGGTGGGTGTGGGGAAGGATGTAATGTAATGTAATTTCTCATCCTGTCTTATATATATAACTTCTTTGCTATTTGCCTTGGAGATGTTCAGTTTTGTAACACACAGATGTAAGAAGTTGACGCCAGATTTAACTCAGATGAGCGAGGTCAGAAATGTGAAAAATGTTACAACTATCCCTGGTCTCCCCTACCAAATTGTATCAAATGGGCTTCTGTAATCTAACTGGGGTCCTTGACATGAAAAGGCTTGGGAACCCCTCTGGATCCTTGGTGGGATGGGGTGCAGGGGGTCCCAGGCAAAAAGAGGAATAGTATATCTTCCCAAGTTGTATCAGAATGATCAGGGATTTCACTCTCTACCCTGATGCCTCCCCACCCACAGTACAGACCGTATAACTCGATATAAAATCATAACAACATAGCATAAATCCTTTCAGAAAGGGGGGTTCCCTGCAACACCCTCCTGGGGGGTCTGTGGTCTAATGTGCATCTTGTTTGGGCGGAGAGGAGGAGGAGGAGGAGGGGGAGTCGTCCTGGATCTGAAAGGGGTTTGGGAATCCCGGATTTAATCCACTCCGGCTTTTCTCTCAGGCTTTCCGCCACCTTATCCGTAGCACTATGTGTTTCTGTGTGAGAGAAGCCGACTCTTGTTTACAGCAGTGATTCCACGGAGGAGCGGAGACACACAGCCGACTTAACCGAGGGCAAGCCGTAGGATTTCTGCCTCTTGAGCTGCATGCGACCGGAGTTGTTGTTTTTGTTTTTCGTTTGTATTCCCCCCCCCACCCCCCAGAGGATGAAAAAAACTCTAAAGGGCAACTCCTTGGACGTAAAGTATTCTCCCTCCACCCTAGCCGAGGTCGTCTAGCTGGAGCTGGAGACCCATTCTCTTGCGTGGCACAAGTCTGGTATTTTCTTTCAGCTGCAAATCCGACTGACGGCAAAGATAAGTCCGAGCCGAGGGGGTGGAAAATTGGTTGAAAACGATTTTCTGTCCAGGCCGGGATTCTTTTGCTGGGGATCGAGTGCCTGTGCTGGCTGAATGGCATAGGCAAAAAGGTTTTTCATTCATTTTTCATCCTCCCAGCCACCACCCCTGTGGATCTGGACGTGTTTTCTACCAGCAACCTACCCCCCCTCCCTCATATACAGTCATTCACACGGGGAATTATTGCGAGCGACATTGGGATTATTATTGTGGTGGTATAATAATAATAAACGTCTAGTCTATTATTATTATTATTATTATTACTACTACTACCAGGCCCGCTCGCACTGTACGCATACTGGTGTTTTCAAGAGATGGAGACTGAAGATGGGGATTACCATCATCTATCCAGTAAAATCAGTGGCTTGTGCGTCCTGCCAGCCGACGTCAAAGTATTGTGTGCTTGGCAAAAATAACAAACTGTTTTAGCATATTTTTTGTTTTTTGTTTTCTTCAAAGGAATTCCCTATAATAACAAGTTATATATATCTTTTTTGGAGCAAGCACTGATAGACGAGCAACCACGCATTTCTAGGCTACCAGAGAGTAGCCTGTTCGGGGCTATATAGACCACACTTTTTTTTTTTTGCTCTTTTTTCTTAATAAGGCTCCTTTTTAAGAGCCTCATCAAGTTATTTCCTTTTCTTTTTTTTGTTTTTTTGAGAGGAGAATAATTTCCAGAAACAGGAATATGAGATCTGAGACACAGAGGGGTAGCCCGACCTTGTTTTGGGGTCTGATGCTGTCTGTCTCCACTATCTGCATATGGTCCGCATATGGAGAGGGTAAGTATTTTTATAATGTTTTGTAAAAGGTTAATATATGTGTGTAAATCGTTTCTGTAGTCTATAATAGCCTTTCATAAAGCAAAGATTTCATTTTGCTCTTCTCATGCCTGTACTGCGTCGGAGCAACATTTGTTAACATTTATTCCAAACGTTATTTATAAAAATTCTTATAAGGTCAAATATCCATGTATTAGGACTCTGTTTTTCAATATGATAAGGCTGCTGCACTTAATAGGGCACCGATGTCTGCTTGTTACTTATACAGGCTATATTAAAGAAGACCATGCGGTATCAGTCATTAGGTGGACTCACATTTAATCAAGGCTGAATTATGAGTTTATGTAGAATAACCCATATCATTTGATAAAGCTTGGTTGTTTGTTCAGAAAGAGAGAGAGATACCGAGCACATGTCGACATAATCTTCACATTAGACATCCTGAAACCGGAGGATGAATCCATGGACCAGTGGTGAAGGTTACTACGACCATGTGGCCATTTTGCATGTCGTAGTGTGGCGTTGCTGCGCATGAACATCGCCTAGATGAGACAAAATCTTCCCTTTTTATTAAAGACCATGTAGTGATATAGTGGTAAACAGAAAGGTGGGTAAATAGTAGCCTAATCGATCATCGTAAGGCAAACAATCACCAATATGAACAAAAAACACTTCTGTTTTCTGAGAGGCATTCGTTTACCCCCACCCCTCCATAAAAGACACTATCTTCACTTAATTGACATCTAACCCTGTTCACTATGATCTGTTCTAGTTATAAAATTATGTAATACATAATTCTGTCAGCCTAAAAAGGTGGGTAAACAGAGTTTGGATGGGTTTACTCCCCATCCCTGATCCCATGCTATTCCACACTAAAGAAAAGGAAATATGATTTGGCACTTTGCATAAAAACAAATCCAGGAAACAAAAAGTAATACTAAAAATTTGAATTCTAGGCAAATGATTCTAATGAAGGGCATTTTCAGCAGTAAGGTCTAGGCAGGTCTACTCATTCTTTAAAATGTAAATTCACAGCAAACACTGAGGAGCAGGTGAGGTTACTTTTCACAGCTTTTTAAAAAACAAAAAACTTTATTTCCCTTGTTGGGCTTTCCATTTAATCAGCAGCATGAGGTGTGTTTGCCTACTTTTTACACATTTCAGTAGTCAAATGGTGTGACTGTATTAACTATTATTAATGGAATTTCCTGAAGCTAAACCACATTTCACATCTCTAATGTGACTGTAACCATGTAATATGTTAAGCTTCTATCAATTTTCTTGCTGTTGCTATGATCTTTTCAGTGCTGTTTTAAGATTTGAAATTCAGAATGCGTTAATATATGCTTCGTTTAAGTTTTCTAATCTAATCTAAACTAATCTAAAATAACCTAATTTTATCCAATCTACTGGATGTAAAAGAGCAGCCCAAACCATGCTTGTTTTTTGGCAAAAGCTAAAATAGAACAACTCTGCAAGAGGGAAGACAGTGAGGGTCAGGAGAAACAGTGGTCACTTTATTAGTTGCTTCTTCTTTTGGTCACTTGACATTATATTTAGCCATTAGAATTAGTTTCTGTAACTGCTCATTGATCATGTTTTAAGCTGCTTAGTGGAATCTTTCAGACTAAATACCACGTTGAGCCAAAGACACTAACAAGGACTGCATCTGAATCTGTCCTGAAAAAACATTAGGCCAAGACAAACTGGATTATATAGGTGATTTAGTAAAGCCTTGCTATTTGCCTATGAACTACATATTTAGCTCAGTAAAACTAAAAAATAGGTTTATGAATTAGACTATAACATTTGTAAAATAAATAAGCTCATCATTATTTGTTTATACTTTAAACATGGAGAGGAATATGATTTACATAACAAGAAAAGTGAGGTTTTTAGTTCAAAACTCTGTTCCTCATTCACTAATTGGACTGATAAAGACATGACCAATTGCAGCATTGGATATTTCATGTGTTGCTATGCTGGGCCAAACACTAGCAGCTCATCATCAGTTGCATGGTAGTCAGTAAACCCACCTTGAACCCAAAGATTAGGCCTATGTGTGGCTGCTTCTCATGGGATATTGGTGTGATTTGTGTGTTTGTGTTTACGTTACCGCCGTCACATGACCTTAATGAGTCTGTCTGTATCCTTAGAAGAGACGTGGGATGGTAAAGATAATTTGACATGGGAAGCAGACATGAGACTGACCTCTATTAGCATTCAAATGGAAGAAAAACTTAATTCAGTCCTATTGACCAGCGGTCTGACCAGAATCACGTGGGGGTGCGTTTCTCTGCACCCTGCTGAGCGAGGGAGACACCCATGAACGCATTTGGGGGGGCGGGAGAAAAGTGGCTACTCTTGAACCTTGAGCTTCTAGATTTACAGGACAAAGAGTTCAAAGACAAAGACCATGGTGAATATCAGGACAGGGATGGGTTTCCCCAATTTATTACTTGGGGCTGATGTTCACTTCACTGGGCTGGAAGGTCAGAATTTCCAGGTTCTATCATCGCTTGCAGATGCAGAAAGAAAGAAAGAAAGAAAGATGGAAAGTAACAGATATCCAGGCCGTAACAAGAGCTCCATTAGGGGTTGAAAACTTTTTTGCTCTGTTCGTTTTAATAATCTGTCCACGCCAATAAAATGTAATTAAGCTCCCTTTTAACTCTCACCACAGTAAACTTTCCATGCCATGGCTTCCAAGTATGCAGCAAACAAGTCTCTAAAAGAGAGAGAGAGAGAGAGACTTGGTGTTTTTCGAAATAGAATGTGCAAAAATACACTTGCCAGGGAAACAGACATGGTTTTGTTGATTGGAAGAGTAGAGAGTTTGTGAACTGTTTCATTGGCTTTTGCTGTTCACGCGGGCGGCCTCTTGACGGCCCGGCAGTGCAGGCTGATGCGCCCTCACACTTAACTTCATCACTTGGCACCACTACTATTAGAGTCTCGTTTATAAATAGACATGTCACCGGCAACATTGGTGCAGGGGTTGTGCGAGTACAGGCACCCTCTGTCCTGTTCCATGAGGACACACCGGCGTTCCTGCTCAGTTATTCATGAGAGGACATGTCGCTCCTGGAAACTTGAATGGCGGACGGCGGCGTAAATGAGGGGAAAGTCAGAAAGCTATAGCTCTGCTTTTGACAGGCAGCCCGTCCACCTCCCCCCCCCCCGTTGGGTACAGCATGTTGCAGTACAGCACTCCTCGTGATGGGGCGAGTGACTCAGATGTGTACGCTGCCTCTCTGACTCCAAGGCTCCCCACTCCATCTCGTGACTATAGGGCTACATGGTTACTCTCTCTCTCTCCCTCTCTCGCTCTCTCTCTCTCTCTCTCTCTCTCTCTCTCTCTCTCTCTCTCGCTCTCTCTCTCTGCATGATGCTCTGCCCATCCCCCAATCCTGCCTCGGCTGATGGAGCGGTGATGCTGGAATGCCTTGTCTCACCCCCGGCGAGAAAGTGTAGTCGGTGTTCATAGCCCTATGGTGTGTGTGTGTCCGTGTGTTCGTGTGTGTGTGTGTGCGAGAGAGAGGGAGCGTTGTGTGCAGCTCTCTGCGTACTGCAGCAGGACTCAGCGTGACAGCCTGAGTCAGTGGCGTGCCCCTGTGTAAGGATGTGAAAGTGTGTCACTGGGCTAGTTTGTGAGAGTGCAGTCAAACGCTGTCCTACGGCTCCTCCAGGCTGCCAGCTGAGGTTTACAATGCTTAATTAAACACTTTATTTCAAGTGGCCCGTCATTGGATTTGCTCATATGCAGTCTCTGGCCAACCACACATACATCTTCATGGGCTGCCGGCTTAATAGCCCGTGGAGTATTGTACAATTTGTGAGATGATTGCAAATGTTAGCTCTTCTAATGGATGGCACTCGCTGTATCAACTGAACGCTGTTCATCACAAACTGAGTGTGGATCCGTCCTGAACGGAGGATTCATCAGCATGAAGAATATTCTCTAAAGTTAAAGTGTCTCCAGAATCTGAGAGGAATTCCAGAATCTTCAGAGAAATCATTTCATTATTGCACGTTTTTCATCCAGTCATTACATCTTTGGTTGTAATTGTTGTAACAGAGAATACATGTGTTTGGGAATATGTCACTGCACCCCAAACTGTCCAAGAGAAGAGTAACAGAAAACTCTGAGGTGCAAGTGGTGTGTAAATGTGATCTGAGAGCACAAGCACTTCAAATTTGACAGTAAAATATCGTAAAAGTTGGCAGGTATGTGTGACTGTGTTACTGCCCCCTCTTCCCTCAAGTAGAGAGAGAGAGAGAGAGAGAGAGTCTTTGTGTGAGAGTTGTCATGGTGGGGAGTGTAGTATTACTGTTTGGGGTGTGATATCTGAGCCAGAGTGTTTGAAGTGAGGTCCACCGAGGGGAAGTGGCCCACCAGATCGCTGGTCAGATGACTTCCAGTATGCGGGGGATTAGGGCCAGTTGAGGTGGCAGGTGTGAAGGGATACGACTAGGAAGTGACCAGCTCCCTCACTGCTGTAACTACAACTGGATATCAGTGGACATTTTTTTTTTATGCCGATAAATGGTTTTGATGATTCAAATTTGATACCGGTTCTAAACGTGACGCTTTTCTTGATCATTTCCTTTTTTGAATGATTACGCATTTCATTATGCAATAGCGGAAACTGTTTGCTGTGTAGCATTTTTTTTTGTATCATATACATCTATATCCATCTCTTATCTACATGAAAGCAGATGTTTCTTGATTGTTTTTTCAGCACAAATGCCCATGAACTAGTGGAAAACCTGAGATCCCGTTGGAAGAATCCAGCATTTTGACATTTCTGACACATTTACATATCTTCTGACACCTTCAGTGCGCATTAATAGCTATCACTTCTCAATACAAAGCCCTGGCTTTTACATGTTGTTAGAGGGAGGATGACATCAAATGTGAGACGTGACATTTGAGCAGCCTCTTTCATGTGAGATATAGACATTTGAGGAAAGCCATCACAGATACTTCTAGACCACGCTTCAAACACACGGGACAGAGGGCTCTAATGCGTTTTGATGGACAGGAACTAGCGGGTTCTTTAATATGATAAGGTTCAGCCTTGGCGCTGCACTCCATCACATTAAAGCTCAGAGGCAGGAATGGCTTCCTCTTCCTAATAACCTTCCTGGGGTTTACAGCTGGATGGCCGGAAAATGATACAATTACGTCCTTTCCCAGAATGCTCTCTCTGTGGCCTCCGATAAACAGCACTACATCTGGTCTAAAGGTGCAGGTTTTATGCACATGCTTCGGGATGTAGTATAATCTGAAAGTCTAACGTCAGTCAAAGCTAAGATTAAGGCATTTCAATGTAAAATATTTTATTTCCATATATGTTATAGAAAAATGGTATTTGGCTAAATAATGATCTTTAGGAGTGCTGGCTCTAACACAGGCTCACTTTTGATTGTATGTATGTGTGGTGGTGCCTGTGTGTGTGTGTGTGTGTGCATGCGTGTGTGGGTGTATGCATTTGTGTGATGACATTTCCGTGGAGGGCCAGGGCAAGGTTTATCAATCATAAACATGAGCCGATGGATCCCATTACACTGTGGAGATATGTGTGTTTACTCAGCAGTGTGAAGAGCAAAGAGAGACAGGAGGGAGAGAGAGACACATCGACGAGGGCTTATCCCTCTTTGTGGACACAAGCCGTACACAGGCGCTGAAATATACACATCAGTCTTAGGGCCGTTCTTGTCAGTGCTTCCATTTCTCTCCACTTGTTCCTGTTTGTGTAATAATGAATAAAGGTTTTGCTATCTAAACCTTATTTAAGCATTATTGCCCTCATAACAAATGGATTGACTAGCAAGACTCAGAGAAGCCTGGAGGCTTAGCTTGAGGCAGCAGCCGACTCAATCCTTTTCCAAGGAAATGATTGGAATTCCTGGTACTTAACATGCCTAATGAGTAGAACAAGGGAATCACAAAGAGGAGGGGTTTCCTTCCTTTCTTTCTTTCTCTCTTTCTTTCTTTCTTTCTTTCTTTCTTGCTTTCTTCCTTTCTTTCTTTCTCTCTTTCTTTCTTTCTTGCTTTCTTTCTTGCTTTCTTCCTTTCTTTCTTTCTCTTTCCTTTCTTGCTTTCTTCCTTTCTTTCTTTCTTTCTCTCTTTCTTTCTTTCTTGCTTTCTTTCTTGCTTTCTTCCTTTCTTTCTTTCTCTCTTTCCTTTCTTGCTTTCTTTCTCTCTTTCTTTCTTTCTTTAATTTCATAAATTCGTGAAAAAAAAGTGAAACTAAAATGAATTTCAATAGATAATATATTGAAAACAGAAAATTAAAACTAGACACGGGAACTGTCTTTTTGCTATGAAGTGCGGAAATACCTAATGAGTAGAGCAAGGGAATCACAAACAGGAGGGGTTTCCTTTCTTTCTGTTCTTTCTTTCTTTCTTTCTTGCTTTCTTTTGCTTTCTTTCTTTTTGCTTTCTTTCTTGCTTTCTTTCTTTCTGCCTTTCTTTCATTTCAAGTGAAACTTAAATTAATTTCAATAGAAAATATATTGAAAACAAAAAATTTAAACTAGACTTTTTGCTATAAAGTGCAGGAATACCTAATGAGTAGAACAAGGGAATCACAAACAGGAGGGGTTTGCTTTCTTTCTGTTCTTTCTTCCTTTCTTTCTTCCTTTCTTTCTTTTTTCTTTCTTTCTGCCTTTCTTTCATTTCATAAATTTTAAAGTGAAAATTAAATGAATTTCAATAGAAAATATATTGAAAACAGAAAATTAAACCTAGGGAACTGTCTTTTTGCTACAAAGCGCAGGAATATCCGTTCAGTAATTTCAACACCCAGTAATACGTTTGACTCATTTAGTGGTTTGTGTTTGTCACCTGTGGTTTTACACCAATAGGACGGCCTCAGATAGCTACGCTTGGCAGAAACCTTATCTCTCCCTCGCCACAGTATCTCCCTGCTCCCCCTCCATTCTCTGGCCAGACGCCCCCTGATTTTATTAATGCCTTCATCAGGAAGTGAGGCCTAGAGTTTCTCTTTACTAACAAACAAATTAGTCTTTGTATTGGAGTGGCTCCACCCCTCCTCCCTCTCTCCGGCTGCTGGAGGAGCTGGAAGAAAATTCTCAATGAAACAAAGAAGACATGCAGCTCGATGGCTCACAAGTGGAGCCCAGGGGCATTGGTGTCGATTGGAGAAAGCAAATACTATTTTCTGCTGGAGTAATCACTTCCGTTCTAAATTTGGAGAAGTGAAACACCCTGACAGGAGCAAATATAGCCCATTCATCCTGATAAACAATGCGCCTGCTATTTTTGGCAGTTTGAACAAAGAACATCAAACATAGGCTTTTTTGTCACTGCTGAAGTGGATCTAATTTACTCTTAGGAACATTTTGAGAGTACATACACATCCTGTGGTTGAGTATGTGCCAAGTAGAGGGTACTTACATTTTTTTGGTATGATTTCCACAACCATTTCACCATTATGATCAAATCTATTTAAGAGGAAAGCTTTGGTTGTACAGTTGTTATTATGGGGCTGGAAACGGTTTAGCTCTTTGCTCCATCCCTTAGTCTTGGTTAGACAGTGTTTTGACAAGGATCAAAGACTGTTGTTGAAAACATGACTGTTTGTCTTATTGGACAGGCCCTGTGACAGTGCCGCTCACTGCGAGGGCGTCCTAAGCCTCTGTAAGAACATAACAGGTTTAGCCAAGGAGCTCATATGTCAAGGCATTTCCTGTGCAGATTGTTGAACCTTCTTGGTGCCATTTCAAAACATTATGCGACCTGTTGGTTATAATATATGCCAATTTTGTAATTACATAAATCATTCATTGTTTCATAAATCTTTTACATGATGCATCTTAAGAGAATTTTACTGGTTTTATCTGTATGGCTCTACATCCTTTTGAAGAGGAGCTTTCCACCTTTTCAGCTGTTACATTACTGCATAGTCACATAATGAGAATATCCTCTATCATCAGTTCCCAGCTGTAGTAATTGACAGGCACAATTAAAAGCAGAGATGATTGTCATCAATAATAAATGGTGTCTTTGTTGTGCATCTGTGTGTGTGCGTGTGTGTGTGCGTGTGTGTGGTGTCGGAGGACGCTCCAGGCACTGTGGTTTCAAGTGTTGTTTTCTGTATGCAGAGCAGAGACGAATGGCTTTTTCAAAAGCGGGGGTTATCCGAGGTGACGGAGAACATTTTGTTACAGACAAATGAGGATTCCACATTTGAAATAATGTAGACAGAAGCTGTCTGAAAATATTTACCCATGCTTCAATGACAGTTTCCTCAAGCCTTCTCCATATTAAAAATGCATTCACCTCGGTTGACCCTGCTCGATAATGCGTCTCCCTTGTTAGAATAAGAATGTCTGCCTGAGACGGCTGTGTCATTTCAGGCCATCACTCCGCTCAAACAAGGAAGGAAAACACTCAAACCAAACAATAACTTTTTGTACACAATGTAGTGAGAAACAAAACTTGGCCGAGCACTGCAGATTTTTCGGAGCCGCTTATTATTTATATGCTGTCTGGGTTTTTTTTTTTTTTTTTTTTTTTTTACAGTACATGACGTGTTGCTCGCAAAGCGCCAGCCTTACCATCTTGACTAACAGGATTATATGCTTCAAGAAGATTATTATAATTAAAATCTTTAGGCAAAAGTAATCTACATGCTAATCTATAAATGCCTATGTACACTACCAAATACTGCATTACATACGTTTTTAATACAAAAGGAATTCTGTAATACTCTCTTGTATAGTTTCCAACACTAATGCTTTCTTGGATGATGTGTTCCATGTTGAGAGATGGAGGATGCAACTTAAGGCCTTTCTCTCTGTGTGTCTTCCAGTTTGTGGCCCGAGTATCGACATCCGTAATGACATCAGCGAGTTCAAGCGGCTGGAGAACTGCACGGTGGTGGAGGGCTACCTGCAGATCCTCCTCATCTCCGACAAGACCAACAACCTCAACCAGGAGCTCTTCCGCTCCCTCAGCTTCCCGAAGCTGACCGTCGTCACCGACTACCTGCTGCTGTTCCGCGTCTCGGGCCTGGACAGCCTCAGCACGCTCTTCCCCAACTTGAGCGTCATCCGTGGGCGCAACCTCTTCTACAACTACGCCCTGGTGATCTTCGAGATGACCAGCCTGAAGGACATCGGCCTGTACAACCTGAGGAACATCACCCGAGGAACCATCCGGATTGAGAAAAACCCCGAGCTCTGCTACCTGGACTCGGTGGACTGGTCCCTCATCATGGACGCCGACTACAACAAAAATGAAAATACGCAGTACAAGGAGTGCGGGGACGTCTGCCCAGGCATCAACAGCCAGGACAACCCTCTGTGTCAACGGACCATGTTCAAAGGCAACTATGACTACCGCTGCTGGACCTCCAACCATTGTCAGAAAGGTAACCTGAGATCCAGGTGCTTTTTATTTCATACTGTGTCTCAACGGAGACTCGTCAAGGTAGAATAAAGCAAGGGCAGTGTTCAGGGACTGTATTAATTTCATTAAGATATTTGTTTATGCACTGCAGAACATGATATTTGTTTGTGTTCAATTTTTAATTAATTTAAGGTAGCTTAATTCATTTAAAAATATCAGTATGTGTGCAATATTTTGCATCCCTCGTCTGATACAAGTAAATGCCGATGTGTCTTTGATCTAGGTAGGTGGGTTTCGGCCTCACAAACATTCCGAAAATGTGCATTTCTTCGCCGAACAAATCCCATGAATCTATGCGGTGTTTTTCCTTCATTTCCGTCAGCCTGCAGGATTGTCCACGGGCCAGTGCAAACATTTCCTCTCTGTTCATTATAGAGACCTTGTCTTTAGATCAGGCTATTTGTGGAGTGAGGGATGGCTGCAATATAGAGCACCAGGTATTAGAAAAGCATACTCAGTTGAGGTTAAAGTTGCTCTGCCAAGAAATGAGCTAGTCTACCTGTCTGGACCATGTCAGTTAAATATTTGCCTTAGGGACCGTTTGCAATTTATGGAAAGGGGGTATATGGAGGAACCTGGGGGAGGGTCATCGTTGTTTAATTTCAGCCCATGGGCAGGGTCAGGCATTTTCTTAAACGGTTCAGAGGAGGGTCATGTAATTTCTAAATGATGAAATTTCAATATCAATTCAGTTCTGCATAGTCTGTCCAGTTTTTTCTCAGTCATTGGTGCAGCGCTAATGCTTTGTGTAGCAGCTTGTAGCAACATTACACATCTTCACCGTTCTTTTTCTCTCAAAAGTCAGAGTGAGAGAAGGCATTAGAAATTGGGACACCCAGGTCAGCTGTCTTGGGCTCATGCCTGTTCTAAACTAGAGGGCAGTTGTGTAAGCCTATGTAATATAGCCTCACAGCCTGTCCTGTTTGACACAGACAGAATTGCAGACAGAGCTCTGATCAGGCTTTATGTGAAAATGTAATGTTCCTGTCTGACATAAAATCCAAACAACAGTGTTTGGGTTTATGGTTTTGGGTCACGTTGCTTGGTTTATATTTTATATTGATCTTGTCTATATAGCTTATCATACAAATGTTTTAAAGATACGGAGCACCTGATTGCTTCCTTTGGCCATATATCCATTAACTTTTGGTCTATAGGCTGCCCAGGGGAGGGTCATTAATAATTTTTCAAAGTTCACAGAAAGGAAGGGTCACAGAAAATATTTTTTCAAATGAAGAAGGACCATCAGTGTTTTTATCAGGTTCACATTCCTTCACTGACTGCACATAATACAGAACACACAATGCCTTATCTTATCTGAACAGATGAAAGAGTTATGGCCACAATTCAGCACAGGTAATTAGGTAATTAATAGATTTTAAAAAGAATTAAGTGACATTAATAAAGACAATGAATTAATCAATTAATGATTTCATAGTGTATCTTTATGAGAATTTCAATAACAAGCCATGTGCTAAAATGAAAGCAGTGATTATTAGTTTAGAAATCAGCTGTAGTTGTAACCTATGGAAGACTTATCAGCAGTTCATGACAAGATATAATGGGAAAGGCAGCGCCCTTTTGCTGGTTTTGCTGGTTTTGCTGCTTTGTTGTGCTAGTTAGCAGATGCTGATGAAGTTAATGTGCGGGTGAGAGGGAGATATCAGCGCCACGGCATGGGCCAGGTGTACTATTGCCCTTTATTTGTTTGTTTTGCCTAGACTTTTACACACTGTGGTGCTTGAGAGAGACTGGGCGCCTGCTTCTCTCTCTCTCTGTCTCTCTCTCTCTCTCTCTGTCTGGAGACTGTGTCTACCATATCTCAGTGGTGTGAATCAAAGGTATGCAGATGCATGTTTTTGCCTGGTGAAGGAGATGAGGTCGACCTTGACTCTGAGGAGCTGACAAAGAAAACATGGCTGCTGCTCCTGCTTAGTGTCAACTCCCCTGTCCTCTCATCAGCGTGGAACGATGGTGGGAAAATGTTCCCCCAGCCGTCGTCTATTGAAGACCTGTGTACAGCTCCCATGGTCAGTCGGGAGTCTCAAACACCGCCCTCCTCCCTCCCCCAGACCCTCAGAACAAATAGTGGAAATCAACCTCTCTTCCTTCCTTAGTGACCACTTCTGTTTCCACTGAACAGCTATGGTGTTTACTGTTGTGCTTTTGTTTTTCTGTGGATGCACTATTTCGCTGACTGATTTTATTTTCAAGGAGCACTGCTGGAGCTTCCTGCATGCTGATGATTGATGGCTGGAGCCATATACAATTGGCAATTGAATGAAAAGATTTTTCTTGGTTTTATATGATGATCTATCTTTGTTGTGAAAATGTTTTAGACATCCTCAGGATCATTTTTACTTTTATGCAAAACAAGCTATTCATTATTCAAAACAATACGCTTACAAAATAATGTCTGGCTTAATGAGCTTCTTAAATGTATTTATTTACAAAATGGTACAGTTTTGAGGGTGTAATTATCTGTATTTGTAAAATATTGAGCGATGACCTTCAAGTCACATCTGTTTTTCCAACAATAGATACAGTATATAGTGTTTCGCAGTGAAACCCTCGGTTGTTTTGTAACATCGGGCAGAGCGAGACTATTGTTTGAACCAGTTCACTCCTCTCTGAGGCCCAAACAGAGGTCAGGGTAAATGCATTCATCCAGAGGGCCTTGAGGTCTCAAGGCTGCAGATAAAGGCTTCAGGGAGCTACACAGTGGAAAGAAAGGAGGAGTAACTGAAGTAATAATAGGACAAGAGCAAGGCTTGGTGATAGTAGCAACAGAACTGCTCTATGATGTCTGTTAATATTCAGGGCTTGATGCAGAGATGAGATTTCCCCTGCTCTCTCTCTCTGTCTCTTTCTCTCTTTGAAGGCGAGATGTGTCTATACCTCTCTCCTTCCCCCTTAAGATTCCTCCCTTTCCCCTCCACCCCTCTGCATAATTGCCTTGTTTTTCTCCGGTACAGATGTTCCTTCAAGGGCATGCAGTGGTTTTCTAGTCAATACAGACCAGTCTCCTCTTTAATTACAGTACATGGGGAGGGAGTGCTGTCTGCCTAGTATACTACTCTAGCCTCTGGGCCTTCTAGGCCTCATGGAACACAACAAAACTCCTCCTTCCATATGTTTGTTCGCTCACTAGATGCAGTTTCAGACAACGCTACCGCAGCTAGAATGGTGAGTTTAGTTTGGGTTAGATTAGATAGTGTTAGATAGTCGGTCCGCTCAGAGGTGGATGTTGATACAATGGCAACAAAGCCAGGTCGAAGCTGTACTTGTGGCTGGATGGAAGTGGGTGGGAGTGGCTGTGTAGGGAAGTGGAGATTGGAGTAGAGGTTCTGGGTGCTTTTTAGTGGGAGGCAGTGATGCGTGGAGAGGCCCTAACTGAGGAGCCATGTGGGGAGGAGGGGCGCTGAGGGGAAATGTCAGAGAAATGTCAAGTATACGAGCTCAACGGCGAGCTCTCGCTAACACACAGGCCTGAAGGGTATGAAAAACACACCCCTCCCCTCTCCTCCCCTCCCCTCCCCTTGTTTTCATCCCTCCTCTGTCTTCACTCCCATCCTTCCTCGTAATTCCTCCCTTCCTTCCCTGTCACTGCTTCCCTCTTTTCGCACCCGCTGTCTACCCTTTACTTCGTTCTCCCCTTTCCTTCAGCTTCAGCCTGGATTTCTTCTCTTATTGTGCGTGTCAGCTGTTCTTCTGGTGTTTCCTCCTCTCTTTTTCACCCCACTCTCTTCTGCTGGTCTTATCAGGGGCCGTTAACAGCTCCGGCTGTCAGATATCTCTCGACTGTTTACTTGTCGGAGGCATTCTCTCATCACTACGGTGGTGGCCAGCCGGCTTGTTTGGCTGGCCCCGGGTTCCTGTGACATTGCGTGCTGTTTGCTTTGAGTTTGTGGGTCCCGTGACTAAATGCGCTGTCTGGCCTGCTTTGAATAGGCCCCTCAGGTCTCTGTGTTCCAGACAGGCTCGCCTTCTACCCCCGGATCAGAGCCAACGCCACACACACCTCTCATGATCAGGCAGACAGGCAGGGAAGCACGCTGCCCGGTCTCAGGGCAGGTTAGTCTTCACAGCTCCACAGAGAGGCACACACTCTCACACTTGCCTGTCCTCGCATAGCTCACATTTCTCTTTTATGTGTTACAATATTAACTTACAGTGTGCTCAGCCTCACAGGCACTCTGGTTACGATAAGTCCAGTTTCTCAGCCGTTGCCCTTTTATGCTTGCGTGATTTGAGGAACATCATGTCCCAAATACTGTATATAGATATTCATTGACAAAATGGCAGAAGTCAAGCCTCCTTCTGAATTTTAAATAAATCTAAATGTCAATTATTACAGTCATGCGTGACAATACCTCACATGCTGTAGTTGCCTTTGCTTTTGGAACAAGGGAAATCTAACAGAGGTGTTATTGGGTTCATTTCAGTGTTACAGTTGAAAAATCTGTGGTATTATCTCGCACATTAGAGTCTGGGTGAGCACCTCTCTATTGTTAAATGAATGCTTGGCCACATCTCTGTTTCATACTAAAATATAAATAGAAAATTGATCACAAAAAAAAAAGAGTCTGGGTGAGCTGTAGTGTTGTAAGGCTCTAGTGAGGGAAGGCGACCTGCCCTCCCTGTTATGCCATAGGGCCTGAGCTCTGTGTGTCCTTGTACTGAACCCAGCAGAAACCCGGCAGAGGTGAAGCATTTAGGAGCCTTGGCAGTTGGCAGAGCGCTCCACCAGCCTGGGAGACTTTCGCATTTGATAATATGTTTACTCCCTGCATGCCAGAGGCCCACTTGATATCACTGCTCTGAGCACTCTGACCTGAGCCCAGTGTACAGCAGGGAAAAGCAGTTTTAGAGGACACAATCGTAGGGTCAAGCAGGTTCAGACCGGCAAAATCCTATACTGTAACCATTACAATTTCTATGTTTATCTTTCTTTCTATCCTTATGAATGTGCAAGAATGAAGCCTGATATTGTCACCCATATGTACCAGCTATGTAGAAAATAACAGTTTCAAAACTTTGAAAGTGCAGGGGAAAAACTTTCATATTTGATATAGCCAATTATTAGTTTGGGTAAATTAAGTTGAAATTATACTACGCTTACATGCCAACCACATGGTAGAAAATATTTTTTCCTTATCTCCATTTTCACCATGGGATGTTTTTCCGGCTCACTAGGCTAATTTGGTTCACCAAAGAATTGTTGACAAGGAAATATGAATTAATTGTGGAAGAAATGGAATGCAAATCCTCCTCATCCTGCAGGGGCTTTTTGTAAATTGATTTCTAGAGGACACATATAGCTAGTACTTCTCACTGACAAGATTAGTTATAGAGAGATCGCATTGTGCAGGAATTATACTCCTGGTGTGCTGGCCAGGAGCTAGATTTATTGATACTTTAGATATAAGCCATATATGTTGAGTTGGATGGAATGAGTCTGGCCCTTTAAGTGAGTATATAAGGTAGAAATTCCTGCTGGCTTAGTCATTGCAGTTCCCGAGGGGATAAAGAGGGGAAAATACACAGTCCAGGCTGTATGCGCAGACGATATGTGCTAGGACATACAGAGACTGTTTGTGGGAATAAGTAGGAGCTAGACTGATGATGGTGGTGATGATATTGATGTAGGTGTGGTGCATTTTTGTGTGACTGTTTGTCTGAGGGCGTTGTGGAGCCAAGGTGGGCTATGTTATATGATCGTTTGTAAGTAGTTTTTGTTTAACAAACATAATCCCGGACCTTTTCCAGCACATACAGGGAAGCTTTTCAATATTTAATGGCTTTTCGGAGGCTTATCAAAGGGCTGTGGTGAGGGACAGGAAGCAGAGAGGGCTCCGATTCCAGTCTTGAGAGCCCGGTGCTTTCCTTGGGGCACAGTCTGCATGGTGACTCAATGCCCATACATCTCTCTCTTCCACCAGGGCTGAACTGCTCTGCTGTGCCCTGCTCCATTTTGTACAAAGCTCAGGCAGTGTGCCAGAGTTTGTGCCAAAGAGATGGCCCTCGTGTTGATCAGACTCATTCACACATGCCCTCCCACAACCCCCACACTAAAGATGGCATAATCAGATCCATCATCTTCTCCTCCGCTGCCACGCTCAGCTTTGCTGCCTATTCATTGGGTCACCACAGCTCCCTGGGAAAGGAGAAAGTGGGCCTGTGCTTGGTTACTGCCATGTCGATGCCTTGCTGCACACCCTAGCCTGGTGTCAGGAGCTAGTCAGCACAGCGCAGCACTACTCATTACGGCAGAAGGCTCCCGTATGGAGTCGATCTTGGAGGTGAGCGCAGGGAGATGCATTCAACATATGAGACACAGTACTCCTGTTCAGTCAGCGCTCGCCCTGCTGGCACTGTGTATGCTGCTAGCGCACCCTTGTCTTTATTATTTCCCCCGGAGTGACTGGGGACTACTGATTCTCTATGTTACTAGTCCATGGTGTCATTGAAATAAATAAATTAGAGAAGGCAGACAAAGCTCCCTTCACGGCAGCCCCTCTTTCTCTTTGTGTTCTCAGACGCTTATGTCTTTTTAAACAGTGGTCCAGGGGGAAGAAAAGTGACTACAGGCTGTAAATAGGGAAGGAGCGAGGGGGAGAATGAGAGAGAGAGAGAGAGAGAGAGAGCAAAACAGGTTCTCCTGTCATTCCTTCACTGCTGCCCCTTCAGTTATTATATTAGAAACATTGATTAGTTACATTTATACTGTGATACCATTATGGCTGTGTCATAGTTATATTTACAACAGTATTGTCTATACATTTTGATATCCATTTTTGAATAATTTACTTCACTGAAGTAAATTTGTTACTTTTCAACTCAACATTTGTTAAAACAGCACATATGTTATTAACAAATGTGTGTTGCCCCTGACTAGACACACAGATGTGTTGAAAATGACACATCCTCTATTAGAGTGTATATTAGCAGTTTTTAGATCAGTATGTTCGATTAGAATTCAGTTTTTCTATTTACAAAAACTTCACAGCATTTTCATTACAATCAGCCAACAAATTGCTATCCAGCTATGTGTGAATAGCAAATGATGGGGAACTATGCATTTGTGATTGCTTCTTTTTTAGTGTTGTGTTTTAAACAAAGTGTGTGTGTGTATGTGTGTGTGTGTGTGCATGTGTGTGTGTGTGCGCGCGTTGGTCTCACTGTCTCAGTACATTCCATCTACACCCCTGTTCCCTCCCTCTCTCCCTCCACCCCTCCCTCCCTCCCTCCCTCCCTCTCCCCCTCTCTCCCTCCCTCCTTCTCCTTCCCTCTCCTGGCCTCTGCCACATTTTCTCCCATCTAGGTCACATTCATAAATGTCATTCTTGGGAACTTTTAGCAGGAAATCTTAATACATTCACCCAAAACAGAGGCCTTCTTCACTAAGTACCCAGAACCTGAACCCTCTCAAAGCAGGGGGAAAAATCTGTTTGGTTACAAATAGTTTTTCTGCTCAATTGGTTTTATTGGTTGCCTTTGGACTTTGAGAGTCCTTGAGCATGAGTGGCGAGTGTGATTGGTCAGAATGGAATTCTTTTTACCTCACGGTTTAATTTGTTTTGAGTTCCTCCCAAAAGCAAAATTGTAACATATTCTATTTGCTTCACTGCCTGAGCAGAGTGTGGTGAGACTCATGAAAAGCCACAGACACGTGTCGACTGCTATTGCTAACTTTTGATGTCAACAACAGTGTCTTTCTCAGTGTAATTTCAATTTGATTGCAAGTTAGCAAAGTTCATTCACGATGATATGGTTATACAGTGTGTTATTGTCCGTGTATGAACAGCAGGGCTTATTGTCCATTGATAGCTGGCTCTGTGAGTTTATCCGACTCCTGTCCTCTGTGGCCTACAAAGGACTCCTCTCAAAGCGCTGACAGATTGGCCTCTTTTCCTAGGTTTCCTCTCATAGACGTGATTGACCAAAATAGGACCTGTGTGTCATGCTGCTAGCCTCCAAAGAGACTGACTGACACACTTGCGCTCACATCCAAACACATAGGCACTCATGCGCACACATAAACACACACACACACACACACACACACACACACACGCATCACCTCTCTCACGTGCCATTTGCCATCCCTCTACTTTGACAAATTTTCCTCAACTTGTGCCCAGTTTGTGTGTGTGCCCACTGTGACTATGCCTGCTGTGCGTGTGTGTTTGTGTGTGTGTATGTGTCTATGTATGTTTGTGTGTGTGTGTCTGCGTAAGTGTCAGCCCAGTGTGTAGTGTGGAGCCAGCCTGCCCGATGCCTATTTGAACCACCCAGTGCCTCTGGTGATAGGCTGCCTGCTGCCTTCTGGCTGTGCAGCACGGAAGCTGTGACTCATCCGTTGCTCTCAACACTCATTCATAAATCTGTGTGAATACTATAACTTCCTCTCTCAGCGCCGTGGGGCCCCCCGGCTCTGTGGTAGGTTCCCCTCAGCCCCGCTGTAAATGGCAGGAAGGATGAGGGCTATCTCCGCCTCTCTTGACGCTTCTCACCGAGGTGAGAGAGAGAGGAGTGCCCGTGCCTGTTGCCTGTGCCTGTCCTCGGCGCCCAAGCCGTGCCTCTGTCTGCCTGCGGACCCGGCCAGCCTTTTACTCACCGCTGGGCAGGCTTGGCAATGTTGCCCGGGAGATAATGTGCCATGCCTGCAAGTAAGCTCTGAGAGCACGGGTTAATTCCACAGCGGAAAAAAGAAATCTCCTGCTGACAAATCTCTCCTGCAGAGGTGAGGATGTACGCTGGCATACCACAGAGAGAAGAGAGTATCCTGCTTTGCCAGAATAGTTAGAGTCAGGTTCAGTGAGGTCACGCAGAAACACTTCTCTCCATTTTCTTCCCTTGTGTTGTGTGTGTGTGTGTGTGTGTGTGTGTGTGTGTGTGGTTGGGAGGCGGTTGGGGGATACTTCTCCCTCTTCCTTGCCCTCCACACATGGCTGAAATGTGTGAGAGCGTTTCTTTGAAGACAGATCCTCTTCCTTAGGGCATGTCAGTGTATGTCGATGTAGGATGTGTCTTGTTTTAAAGCAGGGAGCGTCTGTGCTGATATGCCCAATGGAGAACCCCGGATCTGTGGGTTGTGACCTAGAGGCTTCGGCACAAGTTGGCAGGTAGACAAAGAGGCTGCATAGTACACTAACTACAGACGAATTGTTGTATTCTGTGGAAGATTAGCTCAAGATGACTCATGGATCTAATGGGTGTGCAGTGTGTGTTTGTGTGTGTGTGTGTGTATTTTGTGTGTGCAATATCTATAAAAGAGATATCAAGCAGGCCGCAGCGTGCCAGCAGTGTTCTGCCGTCTGTTCTTTTCCCTTGCTTGTGCACGCTGAGGAGATCAAAGGGCATCATAAACTTACAAAGGAAATCTCATGAAGTTACTCAGCTAATTGAAATGCCTATGACAACCACACACTTCCCCTTAAACCCTTTTTTGAACTTCCCCCTTCTCTAGTATGAGGATCTACATTATATAGATCCAAACAATGCTTGTTTTGATCATGCCCGTTCTATTCTCATAATCAAGACTCAAATCCTCCCATTTAACTATCAGCATCAACAACGACTGTCTGCCATTAGTCTGCTCTCTGTCAATGAGTGAAAAATGACCTTGACCCTGTCTGGTGCCTCCCCTTCCTCTCTCTCCTCAGCTTGTTTGGGTGGGATCCCTAGGGCCCAGTGCAGTTGTCAGCACCCAGCCTAATGGGCACAGGTGGCTGGGGCTCCTCTGCCTTCTCCAGCCCTCTTGGCCTGGCTCTCTTGGCAGACCTGCGGCTCCTTGGCCGGCCGCCCCAATGGGCCACTCCAACACAGCAATCACCAGTTGGTGCTTTGTTAGCATCGGGGTGGCCCAGGATGAAATATGGCTCTCAACTCTGAAATATGGCTCCTCCTGTAGCGAAATCCAGCAGTGTGTGAGAGGATGCATGAAGCACCGCTGAGCTACAGGGACAGAATTCGGTGCATTTCTCTTCCCGCGGACAGTGATCCTAATACGGTATCATTCCTGATGACTCACTGATGATGACGCGTTGCCGGGTCATCCTCGCTGCCCTCGTCTCTGGCCACAGCAGAGTCATGTTCGAGCGGGGATAGGAGGGCTTAGGACAAAGAGGAACTGTGCAGCTGTACTGCACCATGCAGCAGTCAGACAGTGGCTTGTTACTGTGTCAGATAAATATAGAGGTCTCTGGAGCTCCCCACTGCAGCTCTATCTCCGCCTGCTGCTTGGAGGGGAGGGAAAGGCTATGTCACCTGGGAGCCACCACTATCCTCATTCATCCTTGCTAAATTGGCTTTGGACTCACAGGACAGTAAAGATTATTGTGACTCCATGGTGACAGATAGGGTAAGTTAAGGTGACAAGGCAATTTTGTTGCTGTTTTCCTGTAAACCCGCAGGTCACCTATATGACAACACTGCTTCGGCCAGCAGTGCTGACCCATGTTGAGATCATCAAAGAGATTTATCATTTACTGGATGTACGTGTGACCTTTCCTGGTAACGGCTCTGCTGTTCAAAGATGAGCTGGCTTATAGGCAGTACGAACTCACTGACCCCCCACTGTTTGTGTGTGTGTGTGTGTTTTGTGTAAGTGCGTGTGTGTACGTGCATGAGTGTTTTGATACGATGCCTCCTCTGCCCCTCTTACAGTAGTCTGGCTCCTCAGGTCTGCTGCTGATAGAGCAGAATAGATGGGTGGATGGGGGTGGAGGTGGAGGTGCATTAGCACTCCTTTCATCTGCTCCATCCTCTTGTGTCTGATGAGAGCACATTTGTTGATAAGCGTCCAGCAGGCCTTTGAAGTCCCAGTCTGGACTAGTCCCCCTTCAGTCTAACTCCCCCCACCCGCCCACCCACCCACCCACTCCCATTAGAGCATCAATTACAGAGACAAGGCTAGCCGGGCTTGTTTGCACTTGAGTGTGCGTCAGGAATTGCTTCTCTCTGCGCCTGTCTGATAAACATGACAGGCGCTAGCCCACAGCCTGCATGTAAACACCGCCCATTCTCATTCATCTTTTATTAGGCCGCATTACTCACACTCATTTACTCAACGTGGCCTATCCTTGCTAGGCCCACGCTATGGCCGTCAGCTTGCTTTAGCTTTTGTTCTGTTACACCTCTCTGATTTGCTATGATACGGTTCGAAAATGCTGTGGCTCGCTGTTGACGAATAAGTCAAAATACCCTGTTCAGTTCCACCGTGATACACTGAAAAATGCAGAAGGCAACACTTCTGTATCTGCTGCGCTGTGGTCCGTGTCCCAGCCCTCCCCAGCAGTTAGACGTTGTTTTGTCCTATATGTACTGTTGTTAGCACTTTTCCAGGCCAGACGTGTACCTACTTGTAAAAACCTTGTTTTTGCATTCCACCCGCCTCCCTGCATAATATATGGTATTATCTTCTTACCTTTTTGTTTCCTTCTCCCCCCCTCCACCTGTATGTGATAATGACACCAATGCTCCTGTTTAGGAAAGCCCCTGGAATCTCATCCCGCTTCTACTTTCTCTCTATTGTTTATTCAGCCAACAATAGAGAGACTGAAGCTGTCTGTTTATCCGCTGTTCATGCTTGTATCTACAGTATGGATGCACATCTATTTCGGGAAGTGTTCGTGGAGATTATTCTGACATACAGTACAGTACGAGTAAATAAGATCTCAAAGGTTCACACAATTAGAGGCAAAATCATTGTCATCCCTTGGTCTTTCTGTACATGAAGATATCACCAAATAAAGAGAAATCTGTACTTGGGGCTGAGAGCCACCCTCTCTCTGAAAAGTCCAAATGTTGCTGTCAGGGAGACCTGTCTCTGCACCCTACTGTAAAAGTAACAGAACTAGGAAGTCTTTACTTCCCCACAGTGACTGCACTCATGAACAATGTGAGAGGGCAGGCTGTGTCCTAACTCCTCGTCCCTACTTTTCACCCCTGTCACCCCTTCCACCAGAGACACAGAGATAGAGACTGGAGACTGGATTGATGTATCTATCAAAGCCGCACTTAAGCCCTTTATCGTCACCCCTGCAGCCTATTTATCAGCCAGATGATTCACCTTTTTTTGCTCTCTGTTTCATTTACTTTGCACTGTGTAATGTTGGTTTTTCTACTTTGTGTCTCCTTTTCAAAACAGCAAACCAACTTCCCGTCTAGGCATAATAGACTGAATTTGAATCCGAATGGTTCTTTTTAGATACATTCCAAACATGCTTTTAACATTTTTTTGTTGGTAATGTTTTGCCCAAATTGGATTGAGAGTTCAAACTCAAAAGACCGGTTTTCACCAACACAGACATTCTTTAGTCAACAGCAAGTATGTGAGGAACTGAGATTAACTCTCTGTGCTGAGTGCATGTGTTTAAACAAATATGCCCTGAAACGTCAAAGCCCAACTCCAGATGTGCGTCCTCCAGACATATAACCAGGGCTGGGAGGCGTGGTATGATGAAGAGCGGTGTGTGTCAGTGCCTGTTTGTATGTGTGTGTCTATGCATGCATGTATGTATGGCTGCGTGTGTGCATGCTTGTAGCATGCTCAGACACAAAGTGGCCTTTGTTCTAGGGGATTGTAGCATTGTGACGCTAATGTTTTTCACTCTGCATACACAAGTCATTCATCCGCACTGCAGAATACCGTTTCCCCTGGCTCAAATTTATGCATATGGAGGATTTTTTTCCCCCTGCTTTTGCTCCATGGCATTTTTCAAACGAGTGGCTAATTTTGTTTACATCAGAGTCATTAAGGGAGCGTGATTAGCTTGCCAGCAAGCCAGTGGTCCCAGCTTAGAAGACCGCCTGCATTGTGCCACACAAATGGCCAATTGTAGCCAATGTTGATCATTAGACTAAGCATCTAAGTAACCCCCCACTTTCATCCATTTCACCGTTTTTTGTTAAACTGCAGATTCATTCACTCTGCGCTGCCATCTCCCAATATGTGCTTAACCGTGGGCTTTCCCACAGGGACTGTGAGCATCCCTTGGCTGTTTGAAAAAGGCCATGCAGTATCCTAAAGGAATAATTCACCCCAAAATTAAAAGTTACTCATTATCTACTCAACCTCATCTCAGTCGAAACACACACACAAGTTTGTACGTCCAAATAGCACACGGCGACTTAGTTAGTGCAGCTCCGTGTCAGCCTTCTCCAAAACAGCTGAAGTGGTTCTTTAGAGACAAAAACAATCATAAAAACCACCATAGAATTATTCATATTAACAGCTTGTGCAGTGTTTTCTAGCCAAACGGTTGCACTGTCCAATGTATAGACAGAGATACTCACACACACACAAACGCGCGGCTGACCTATCAGCATAGCTGTCTCTGAGAGCTTCAGATATGTGTGGTCCTTTATCTAGTCTCCAGCAGGGTGAAAGTTGATGGGAGGTGATACGGTGACAGTTGAGCAGACAGAGGGCTTAGCCTGAGGCAAAGCAGAGGAAGGAGGACATCTACGAGCCTGATATTTCTCTGTGTGGTCGCAGAGGAGTGTCCTGGCCTGGCCTGAGCATCACATCACAGGAGGCTCTTTTCAGAGAGCTAGGATTCACAAGGTTTTTGTTTTTTTTCCGGCTAGATCCAGCTCCCTGTGGATGCTGCACAGTCTGCATAGAACTGACAAATAACCCTATTGTGACTTAAAGCACTTCAAAAAATGTTTCTTGAAAAGCCTCTTGTGATTTGGAAATTGCAGTCAATATTGCACTTTTAATATTTTTCCAGATATGTTGTGCTGCATTATGCTGATGTATATCCATCTACTGTATAGCCTTGAACCTGTTTATATCCTTTCCTCTTGGATTTTAGGGAGCAGTATTGTGTGACTGGATGCGATCTACCATGAGCTACAGGAGAGAGAGGGAGAGGGGCTGTGTTGTGGCTCATCTCCCTGTCTCTACTCCAGCGAAGGCTTACTCTGTCAACTGACCCTCAACTGGCCATGGCCTGCTTCTCTGACACACTATGACTTTGTGTGTGTATGAGAGAGATAGAGAGAGAGAGAGCGTGAGAGTGGGGGGAGTGAAGAGAGCGTGAGACAGACTTCATTTTATCACTGAGGTGTGGAAAGGTCTGTGAATAGCGGCATTAGCGCTGGAGAATCCATAACTCATCTTGTAGCATGGCGATGAGAGCAATGGGTTCAATGGGAGCACTTTGGATCATTATGGATTATGGCTGAAAATGTGAACTCTGGCTGGCAGATTCATGTGATGTCAGAAGCAGGACTCCTCTACTACGCCTGCTAAGGGAAGGTCTTGGGTATATGGACTGTGAATCAGATTGTGAGCCGCTGGCATGACTGGCATACAGAGAAGTTGTTAGATATGCTGGACTCTGGCCTGCTCTGTGTGTCAGTCACTGCAGCCATGGTATTATTAGTTCTCTGTCCCTCTGGAGGCCTCCTGGTCATAAAAAAGACTTAGCTGCCCCCCTCGCTCCGGTGCGGGTCTAAGGTACTATATAGAAACACAGACCTGGAATGCTCTTGAAGTTTTTACACCTTGTGATACACTGGCCAGTGTTTTAATTAAGTGAAAGCCTGAAGTGGCTGGCGTAATTACACAAGCATGTTGGCCTAAGTAAAGGAAATATTTCAGACCACCAGGGATGCTTTTGAGACTGTGACCTTTTCTAGTCACTGCTTCCACTGCTACTTGGGTCAAGGATTAATACCTGATTTTAAGCTTTTGGAATTTGAGTTTTCCTATAACCAGTTTTATTTCAGCTATAGGGAATTATGGAATGTCCTGTTTTAATGAGGGTATATATATTTTTTTCCTTTCTGCAAATTTGTCGCATATTCGCCTATTTTCTTGGGAATCTATGCTTCATTTGCTGTAAAGAGAGTAGTACTTGTGTTTACCTAACACTAAGCAATAACTCTCTCTGTCTCTGCCCTTGACCAAACTTAACACTGTATATTAACAGACATCTAAGTGATCTCCTTTTATTTGTTTCCTTTCAAGCCACAGAGAAGCACACACTAGCCCATTGTGATTTTGCATTGGAGTGTATGTAAATATCAAAGGGGGTTGCTATTTCGTAGCATGTAAGTACGTGCTCTGGCGAATGTACTTTGGTGCTGCCATGGAGACAGACACCTCTGCATTCGGCGCGTCACTTTGTGCCTGCGGGTGTCAGAAAATGCTGCACACAAGCATGTGTTTAAACTCTTGGCTCCAGTGCGGTGGGAGGAAGCGGCCACTCGGGGCACGGCAAAGAAAGGCAGCACTGCGGCCTCTTTTCAAGTGCACGGCGGAGACGCAGCTCCTGATTTATGAAGTGAGTGTGAGCTGGGCGGGTCATGTCCTGCCAGAGGGACCAGCTACTGGAGGAAGAGGAGAGGAGAAACTCAAGGGGGAGGAAGGAAGGGAGAAGAAAAGGGAACGGCAGAGGTTCACATATCCCCACCCAGCAATGAGGTCTAGGTCACACGCACATTGACATCTATATGAGCCAAAGTCTAGATCAAACAAGCCTGTCACCCCTATGGTCCCAGCAATGCCCCGCAGCCTGATGCATGACCAGGCCAAGAGGCGAAGCTTCCCTTTTACTAATCACCGCCAATCCAGGCTGCTGAGACAGTTAGAGGAGATGGAACTGAATATGAAGAATAATTATGCAAAATCTAACAACCGGCTAGAAAATGGCTAAATCAGTGTCTCTCAATTGGTTATGTGTGTGTATGTGTGCTCATGTGGTTGGTGGGTGTGTGGGTGGGTTGTGTTTGTGTGTGTGTGTGTTTGTGTGTGTCTGACTGAGCTGTGGAATAGGGCTGTTGTGTGAGGGAGAGAGAGAAGCCGGAGAAAAGCGTCTCTGTCTCCTCTCTGTTGTGTGTCTGTAATTGCAGCGGAGGCATTGTGCTGGGAAGTGCGTTTGTCTGTGACATTCTTTCTTTCTCTCTCTCGTCTCGTTTTTTTGTAAACTAACTGACACACCCATTCCAGGAATCTCTGGTGGTTTTACTGACTTTAACTTTCTCATGTAATTACTTCCCCTTTGAATGGGCCAAATTAGGGTTATCATAGATTGATTCAGGATATTGGCAATAGGCCACTGTGGGGATGGTCTGCAGCGTGGCATTTTTTCTAACAGAGCTCAATGGAAGAGGTCTCGAATGTCTGCTTTTGTGGTAGAGCAGTGCTCTGTGTGTGTGTGTGTGTGTGTGTGTGTGTGTGTGTGTGTGTGTGTGCTGGGGGGTGGAGTGGAGGGTCTAAAGAAACAACAGGCGACTGCTCTTGGGTCTGTCGCCTGTTCCCTGCCTCTTGGCAGTAAACTTGATCAGTGAAGAAAAATACACGCTCTGCCTTTACAATGCAGGCCTTTGTCTCTGGTCGGCATCGGAACCGTCAACCATTTTGGAAATAGTTTCCAGCTTATTAAAACGCTTCCAGACCGTGACTGTTGAACCAGTGAGTTTTCCAGTTAATTGCTTGGCATCCGTCCCCATCTTGGGTCTGTGGCGGGCATCCTCAGAGAGCAAAGGCTTTCTGATTGGGATTACACTGCTGAGACTGGTGTTGTCACCTCTCTGCATGGAGGAGGATGGAAGGATCTAAGCATGATTGGAAGGGCGCCTCTGCTCCCAGAGAGCAGACACAAATGCACTCCTTTGTTTGAAGTTTCACTCCCCTTTAGTTTTCTCCTCTTTTCATCTCTCCATCCCCCTGCCCTCTTGACTTTGATGAACTGTGATTATCATAAGTTAGTTGAAGTGTGGCCTCAGTCCTCATCTCCTCATCAGAGTCCAGAGTCTATGTTGTAACTAAGCTGTGTTACTCAGCAGAAATGAATTAGCCTCTTTGTGCCAATGGCCTCTTACAACTGGGGATTAATGGTCTGTTAGTTTAGTTTGGACTCTTTATCTAAGTCAGTTAAATCACAGACTCTATTAGGGAGTGCAGTGATTCTAGACTCATTGTGCTCTCTGTTAGCATTGGACACTCGGTATCTGACATTGGGCTACTCAGATTAACACCAAAGCCTAGATAGCTTCTCATTGTTTTCTAAATTGACAGTGCAATGGGGGTTACATTGGAAATGTAATTAGATTGCTGCTTTTGTGCATTGTGGGTTAGTAGATTGGCACTGTAGTGTTTTTATTTAATCTGAGTATTGATTATCATTGCTGCTATCACTTCTGAATTGATCCCTGAGAGGTAATAGGTGCATGACCCCTCCGTTATTGGATCCAACGCTTTTCATTGTTCATCTGGGCAGCCCTTACTCTCTGTTAACTGCTCCCCTCTCTTCTCTCGCTGTATGTGTGTGAGCACAGGCTGAAGGACCATAAATCTGCTAATTGAGTTTTCTAGAGCGTGCCGCTCCATTAAATCCATGGAAGAAAATGTTTCAACCAGGAATAAACAAGAACGTGCGGACGTTATTGAAAAGGAAAGCCTCTCCCTTGATTTCATTTGGCCCTGGTTGGCAATCCTCCTGGCATTTCTTCTGCCCAGGGAGAGTATTCAGAGCCTTGTGTGGTCATGGGCCACCAGTGGCTACTGATGCCCTGCAATCTGGATCCTGCTGTGGCATCTCTGGTTACTGGCAAACTGATAGACTACACAAGACTTCATTATACATGTCATTGTTGAACTCAAAAATCTGTCAGAGGCTACCTCATTAAATATTCAAAACAAAGAAAAATCAAAGCTTGTTTTCTATTGTTTTCTATGACATTATGTTATTTTCTGGCAGGAGGATTCCGGCACTTGAGAGTTCCTGGGCAATATTTACCTTTCCACCCCCCCCTCTGTGACATCTGACCCCCTCAGCCAGAGTCACCTCAGTTCATCCTTGGGGCTGGTTTCCCTGCTGGGCATTCTTGTTGCATACTGAAGATTCCTCTGTCTATGAGACAGATAAGGAGCGGAGACATAATAGCAATAAGGAATGGGGGATGCCAAAGAGCGCCTGTTTAAACCAACAGTCACACAATGGGCAGATTCTATAAAATGAGCCAATAGGCTTGGTATTGACTCAGGCTCGCTGTGTCTTACGCATTGTCACAGAGTTGGTATTATTCACTGGATGATGTCATGTCTGTCTCGTGAAATTGTCTGTTGTTCTTAATGCCCGGTATGCGCCTTGGTTAAAGCTTGTGTAACACACAGACAGTGCCTTGCTATTAATGCTTTTGTAGGGCACAGCATGGGGGGTTGCTCTTTTCACTGGCTGACCCTCACTGGAAGAACTGGAAGAATGCCTATTGTTTCTTCATTACTTGTCTTGTCTGATAAACTCTGGGTCAGCTCTATCACTCCGTCACCTCTCCTCCTCCTCACATCCACTTTATCACCCAGTTCTCATTCCATATACTTTCTTCCTCATTTGTCCCCCTCCCTGTCTCTTCCTCCTCCTCCTCCTCCTCCTCCTCCTCCTGCCTGGCCCGCTGATCTTCACCAGAACAGCTGCTGAGCAGGGAGACCTCCTCTCAGCCTGTGGGCACTGTTGGCCTGCTTACCCAGGATAAAAAAAATGCCTCGATCTGGACAGGGATTACGTAAAAGGCTACTGCCGTTGCTGTCTGTACAGTTCATTTCTACTGTTACAAAAGGATAACACCGGTCCCTTTATGTAATTTCACAGACAGAAAGAGGACACAACCCCTGTCCTCTAAAAACCCCATTTCTCAATCCACCACCTCTCAGCTTGTTCAGGCCTGCGGCGGCTCATCTGCCTCGCTTTTGCTAACCTCCATTCACTGGATCAGTATGATTAAACAATGTAAGCCCGCATACTTAGTGTGTGACTCATTACTTTTTCCTTGTGTCATTTTGCCCCAGTATACCATCAAGTGGAAAATATGGATGACAGCTCGAAGGCTATCATATTGAGTTTTCCTTGTAGACACCAGAGCTTTGTGAGCCTTTGTGGGAAGAGGACGTTAGGCATTTAGCGTTCTGCACCGGGCCAGCGGAAGAATCTATGGGAATACAGCTTTTGTTCAGGTCTAGTACCATCCTGTAATCCCCATTATAAGACCTGCTCCCACTCTAACCCTATATTCCTTTGCATGCCATGCATTAGTGAGGTTAGCTAAGGCAATCACGGGGGACACAGCTCAAATAAAGAATGCATGACGGTAAGTGATCCGCTGTAACGTCACTTCCACTCAGCTCAGCTACTCCAGAATGCAGTGTTTAGCCTCTAAGACCCCAACAAATCGGGGTAT
Organism: Centroberyx gerrardi; assembly: GCF_048128805.1. Classification (NCBI taxonomy): domain Eukaryota; kingdom Metazoa; phylum Chordata; class Actinopteri; order Beryciformes; family Berycidae; genus Centroberyx; species Centroberyx gerrardi. The sequence goes on along the minus strand of NC_136000.1, from coordinate 16,546,256 downwards.
TTTTAGAAAATTCCACTTCTTCTTATTCCTCTTTGAGCTCTTAATGATCATTAGCCGATGATGAATGCTAACTGGGATTTCTGTTGTTTTTCTCTGCTTGGGTATTATTGAGCTGCATTGTAAAGGGCTGCGCTAGGTTGGCATACAGGCTCTGCACAGTCATAGGCACGCTCCTCAGCGGTGCCGTTTTCCCTGCAAATGACATGTTGTCTTTTCTCATATTCTCTGCTGACGTCGCCTTGCCCCTTGTATTTGGGCCGGTTCCAATTCAGAGCATCAGGCTCAGTGTGCGGGCTTGGCTCAAAACCTATATCCAGTGCTGATCGTTGCTATACGAAGTAGTGTAGTGGGAATGGTCCAGCTGTAGTGCTGTTGTTGCTCTTGGCCTGGTCACCTACATTCTTTTCTAACCCCAGAGATATACGATCATGTTCTTTGGATGTCATGCCATTACAACTGCTACTACGACTCGCTCTCTCATACAATCAGTGCCATGTTGCCTGTTGCCTCCACAATTTCCCAAGACCACATAGTTGACCCTCCAATGTAAATAAGAATAAATATAGATTTCTCTATTCTCTCATACGCCACATAACCCAATCAGAGTTTCATCAGAGGCTTTGCCTAATGGGCTGGAATGTACTCGTGGGTCAGGCGCAATTAAGTATGTTGAATTCCGCAAATTTCTACAAATGTTTGGACGGTTGAACCCTTTGAAGTCCCTGCTGGGTTGACAAGAAGCTTTGCTGTTCTCCTTGTGATCTGAGGATAAATAGGATAGATGCCTTGGAACCATTTCCCTTGTTTAAATCTGTAACTGGATTAGAGGTACCCTCTGGAGAAAGGTGCCATAATGATACAGCACTCTGCTGCATAACAACACATGTAGGTAGACCCTGCCTGTATAGCTCTCCCACACAGTCTGCATGTTTACGCCGCACTTGTTCTTGTGGATGTTAGGGAATCGTAAGATGTCCCAGATGCATGGGTAAGGCCATGTAGCACCGCTGGACACCTGCAGTGCGTTTGACACCGGTGTGCATTGAAATACTGTCCTGCTGTGAGCACGTATCTCCTAGCATGACCACTTCACAGCCTACCCCCCATGGAGAGAGGAAGATAGAGTGAGAGAGAGTGTGTGTGTGTGTGTGAGAAAGACAGGAGGGGGGTGGGTGTCTCTTCAGTGAGCTGGGTAAACAGGCCAGCGTCCTTTGGGCCCTCCCTGACAGCTGCAGCAATCTGAGAGCCTGAGGTAGAGCTGTGGTTGCCTAACAGGGGCTCACCTCTGAGGAGAGGGGAGAAGCACGAGACAGACACAGCCATGTGTCCGTCTTACAAAGTGGGGTTAAGAGCCGCTGCCATGTTCCATTATGAGCTTCATTTAGAGCAGGAGACAGTGGGAGCGCAGGGACATTTTGCCCATCAGGAGCGGTCGGAGCTGAGCAGTTTTAGTTTGTTTCCGTGAATGTGTATGCAAGCGCATTTACACACAGGCATTCACACACACACACACACACACACACACACACACACACGCGCAGAGCAACACACAGACACATACACAAATGTACAAAATGACCCTGTCCAATGCACATATACACACTGTTCCCTCCTGTGCACAAGGCAGATCCCTGAGCTATCACAGACAATTAATGTAGTCATTCATCTCCCACCACTACCTGGTTAACACCAGAGGAAATGTAGGTGGAGGGGGGGTGGGGGGGGGGGGCAGAGAGTACACTGATGAGAGAGGTCTGACAAACTCCATCCCACTGAGTGAACCTGCTCTTTGCCAACCCCTAATGAGAAGAGTGTGGAGGAAAATGCAGTGCTGAAGCACACACACACACACACACACACTGCAGGATGCACTCGCGCTCAGCCTCTGCTGATAGCCGCTGTCTGTAACACCTCAGAGCTGCAGTGGGAACAGTGTGTTGGTGTAACATACTTCGACTGATATGCAGCTCCTGTGTGTGTGTGTGTGTGTGTGCGCGTGCTTCATGCCTGTGTTGTGTCCATGAACCATGGTGATCCTCAATCCCATCCGTAATATTTGATTCCTGTGTAAAATTCAGTAGATGCAAATAATTACAATTCTTTTGTATTTACAGTGTGTGTGTGTGTGTGTGTGTGTGTCATTTTGGGTGGGAGGACAAAGATGGTTGCTTGATCCTCTGAGGTCTCAAGGAGGGAAGCCAGCACAGGTTTTTGTTGTTGTTGTGATTTGAGTTTGGCGGTTGGTGAAGCAGATGGGAGGGGTGACGGGCGGCTGGAGTGTGTTTGGTGCTCCCTCCCTCAAGTGGGTGCGTGCGCGAGGCGCTCTCTAGCCTGTCTTTAGGCAGACAGACAGCTGGTCAAACAGGCTTAGGAGAGCAGTGGGCAGTCTGGGCTCTGACTTAAGCCCATTAGGCCCTCTGTACTCCCCATTGGTCACCGGCCCCAAGTTCAAAACTGTTTTGATAGTTTGGTGGCCTGGGTGCCTGGTGGGGCGCTGTGCTCTTGTGACCATATGGAAGTCTGCAGTCTTGCTATAAGATGTGAATAGATATAACAAAGATATCAAAACTCTCCGAAAGTATGTGTGAAGTCACCTTTTTCACATTCTGTCATGTGTCAGTGTGTCTTCAAGTCTCCGTCTGCGTGTGGTGTTGTGATCGAGTGTGACAGGGTGTGCTGTGAGGGTAAGGGCCCCTCGCCCTGCCCCTCTGCCCCTCTGCCCCTCTGTCGGGGCTGTTGTGTGGTTGTGTCGTGTAGCACGTAGGCCTGTGGAATGCCCTTCTCCCGCCTCCCTCGTGGCGGGTGGCCTGGGGAGGGGGGTGGAGCCAGCAGAAAGGGGTACCAGGAGGGCACAGGGGCGACACAGGGGTGGACTGAATGCTCTCTGAAGTCAGTATGTGTGTGTCTGTGTTTGTGTGTGTGTGAGAGAGGGAGAGAGAGAGAGAGAGAAAGAGATAGAGAGAGAGAGAAACAGGTCCTCCTGTCATTCCTTCACTGCTGCCCCTTCAGTTATTATATGAGAGAGAGGCAATTTCTTATGCTAGTCTTTTCGCCCAGTCACCCAGTCAAATGGACAACTGAGTTAGTTCAGCAGCAACAGGATGTCATTTATTAGCTAATGTAATACAAGGCTGGATGTGGCTCTCTTTGTTACCCTGCACTGGACACGGCAACAGCACGCAATACTGTATGTTCAGAGGAGGAAAGAGGAAAAGAAGAGGATATTGACTTACAAAAAGTCCTGATTTAATTCCAAGAAACCTGTTTATCCAATCTGAGGTGACATTGATGTATCCCTGACTGGTGAAATGATTTACTTTTATTACTGTCCCCTCTGCCATCCGTATCACTCCTCTCTAAATACAAGCCAGCAGCCACTGGTCAACCAGACAGTACTATTTTATTTGAACACTGGCCCTACTGTGGGCACCAGGAATGCCTCAGAGTTATTTGAGAGCAGACACATAATTATACCATTACACTGACAGTGATGCTTGCTGTGAAATACTGGTGTTTCATTTTGCTTGCTTTAATCAAAGCTGATCTCACTTTCTGTTTTGGTGGGCCGCAAATGGCTGTGACATCCGGACGGTGCTCTTTCCCTCCCGTTCTGTGCTCCCCCCCTCCCCCCTGTTTGAAAACCAAATCATTCAGGCGCCTGGTCAAAGCACACATGTGCTGACGTCACGCGGGGCTGCTTGTGGGCTGACGTCGGTGTTCAGACTCGAGCCATATCAGAGGAGCGAGTGGGCCCCAGTCAGTGTGGCTGCGTAGTAGCGCAGTCCACAATGGCTCCTGTTCAGACCTCACACTCAACGTCCCGCAACCGCACACAGCACCCATGTGTACATGTGCGTGCGTGTGTGTGTGCACATGCCTCTGCCTGCATCTGCTGTCTCAGACCAGACCTATCTGATGCAACAGTGGATCAAGGGATCAGTATGTCATTTCTGAGAATACTCTGCCATATCCATTCAGTGTGGAAGAGGCATAAGTGTGGGATGATAGAGCCAGATGTGACTAGATTAGCAGCTGTCCACAGCCTCTATTGTCTGCCTTGTCATGTCCAGTGGCTGTAAGAGCTGACTGAGACAGAAGACCAACCACAACAGGCAGTAAACGAGAGAAAGAGAGAGGCAGAGACAGACACACAGACAGATAGATAAACCATACACACTGAAGAAACAAGCAGGCTGATAGTATGAACTGAGGGACAGACCGACAAGTTCCTCCGTCATTAGAACTTACTCTTCCCTTCTGCCCTATCTTCCCTCGCCTAGTCTCCATCTCTCCATCTCATGGGAGCTCGGCCCAGGGATTGATGATGTGTCATTGGATCCCCTAGTGGATCAATGGGCTCCTAGCCCAGTGGATGGCTGGCTACTGGCAATCCATCATCAGGGGTCACAACACATTTAGCCTTGTCTCACAAGCACTCATTGTCATTCAAGTGCCATGGTTATGCAGGGGGAGGAGCAGAGGAGCTGCGTTAAGCTATGTTAGTTGGCTGGCTGAGAATAGTGAGATTCCATCTTTGAGAGCTATGGTGCGGCTGTGACCTTAGCTCTTCAGGAGAATGCTTTTTACCCTAACTACTTCATCCCATCACCCACTTATGCAGAAATATTTAAGTCCACAGATAGTTCCAGAAATGGATTCAAGCACCACAATCATTTTATTTGACCTACATTCACATTCCTCTGTGTGTGAATGTGTTTTTGTGTAAGTGTACATGTACATGTTGCTGCTGTTTTTTTGGTTGTTTTTTTTTACATCCAAAGGATCTCTGTTGTGACCTGCAGTGTGTATATTTTTCATTGTATCATTTTCTCTGTTCGAATTATGTCCCAGTGTACTATGTACAAAATGATAATATGGAATTCACGTTTCACTGTAGAACATGATGGCCAGTCATGCTGCGGAAGCGCGTTCTGTTGTTCCACTTCTAAGGTGACTGTAATCTCATCTTTGTCCTTGTCATAGTGGAGTAAAGTGGCTGTCTCTTGCATTACGGCACAGTAGTTCAGACTGCCCCCCTATGGAACAGCGGAGCCTAGATTGGGTCCAGGCTGCCACCTTCCAGTCGGACTGCTGTCTGTCCTTCCTCTCACATCTGGATCCAATAGGAGCGGCTTCCTTCTCTGAAGGAGGGACACATATAAATAGCCAGGCAGCAGTAACCACACTATGCAGCACAGCCTGGATGTTCGTTCGTTAGACCAGCCCTCTTTCGCACTGGCAGCTCAGATATGGCGACTGATGTCGCCATCCCCTTGCACGCGCCCCACCCCCGTAGTGTCAAGCATTTGTCCCTCAACTCCACCCCTCTGATGGCGGCGGCCTTCGGTCCCTGGGTTGCGGTGTGGCTGACGCACGCACACTGAATGCTAAACGCACTGCCACTCAGTCCTGTGCCCATCTGTGGAAAGTTTGAGTGGAGTGGGGCCAGGACTGAAACACAGGCAGGCGGAGGGTGGGTGGTGGGTGGGCTGAAGGTGGCCTGCGTGGGATGAAGGCTGTGGGCTGAGGAGGGGAAATGCAATATCCTGGTTATAGCTGAACAACTAAATGTGCTGCTTTTATGAGATGCAAAGCACAGTAACAGTACCATTACCAGTGCAGAGATCATATAACCAGATCATACCTTTTCTTTTACAGATGGGCGTATATATAGTTCTAGAGAAGTCTCATGCCCTCATTTAGATGTGGGGCTGTATTGTATCACTCACAGTATATGATGTAGTTAAAGGGACAGGTCCTTGTAGAGGGGGAGCTCAATGCAGCAACATGGTTTGGTTTTTCTCCTTCTTAATCTTGAGACTGACCCTTGTCACTGTGTATGCCGTTTGTGTGTGTATGCGTGTGCATACCATTGTGTAAACACATGCCCCTTTTGTATGGCACACGTGCATGTCCTACCACAGAAGCCCAGGTCCAGCCCCACCCTCCCAAATTAAAACTCACTCAAGCAAGAGGTGGGTCTGTTCGGCTTGGCTGTGGCCCCTCGATCCTTCCTTCTTCCCAGTGCCCCTGTCTGCTTGGGGCTGCAGCAGCAGGAGGGAGGAGAGGAGGGGAGGGATGGATGGAGGGATAGGGGAATGGTTGTGTGTGTGTGTGTGTGTGTGTGTGTGTGTGTCTGTGTTTTGAGGGGGGCAGCCAAGCCTCTTGCTTGAGTGAGTTTTAATTTGTCTGCTTACAGCAGAAGACGCTGCAGCGTGGCGTAGTGGGGGAACACACGCAGTAGCGCTCATGCACTCATTCACCTCAGACTAGACACACACACACACACACACACACACACACACAATGACACTTATTACTGCACCCTGTGGCTTTGTCTGAACAGTTCTGGCACTGTTGTCTTTTTTTTTCTCTTCCGAACCAAAGGCCTGGTGCGCAGTCACTCTCTGATTGATCAGTTTATAAGACTCTGTGGCAGACTGGAATGAGCTGCTCAGGGACACAATCTATTTGCTCTGCCTCATTTTGCTGCTCCTTTAACACAGATTGTCTGTCCTGCACAAATACCACCTTGCAAAATGTTTGGGTATGTAAAGACAAAAAATCTACTCCTATTTCTGGACTAGGGAGAGAGAGAGAAAAAAAAGAAAACATTTTAGCAATGAATCTCGTGTTGCTTTGAAAGCATGCCCTGAGAGTCTGTGTGTGTGTGTGATGTGGTGAAACTGCAGAAACATGGAGGTTGTGTTCCGGGGATGGAACGTGAGAATGTCCCCGCTCCCCTCTCGCTGGCCTCTGAGGAGGAGCCACCAGCGCTTGCTCCTGCCCCCGCTCCGCTCTGCGCCTGCCTTCCCCTGCCAGACACATAGCTTCAGTTTCCCTCCCAGGCCATGAGGGTATCAGGTTTGTTTTGGAGGGGAGGGGAGGGGAGGGGAGGAGAGGGGAAGGGGAAGGCTGGCATATGTGGAGAGGAGAATTAGGAGGACAAATCTTTACATGGTGCGGGATGGAATAAACTGTGAGACAGACAGAGAAGGGCACAAGAAGAGATAGCAGGGAGGGGAAAAATAGAACAAACAACTCCCTCCTGGCCCGTTGCTGCCCCTGACCCCTCATCCATAAATTCTGTGCCAGCAGCTGGAGTTGTGAAGCGGCCATTTTATGAATGAGGGCGGGAAGGAGAGAGGGAGAGACAGAGAGAAATAGGGAGGGAGGGAGGGAGAGAGTGAGAGGGGAGGCGGTCAGGTTGTGTGTTGTGTATGTGTGTGGGTGGGTGAGACGCGGCTCAGAGGCGCTTGTGGTGGAGTTGGTTATGTGTATGTGTGTGTGTGTGTTTGTGTGCATGTGTGTGTGCATGTGTGTGTGTGTTTGACTGTTCAGGCTGAGGAGGAGCCTGGGGTAGGCCCACACACATACACTCTGCCTCTTCACAGGCTTTGTGTGTTTGTGTTTTGTTCGTGCCTCTGCTGAGGCACTGAGCAGTCTGGAACAAAGGCCCAATTTGGGCTGTGCTTCCGCCTGCGGCTGCTCGCTTAGCAGCCAGAACAGATCAGTCCTCATTCGGAGGTGTTGGAGTAACAGGCACACCTCAACAGATTCATAGACTTCACTAGCTGCAAGGAAGAGAGATCTCCTGCGTCCGATTTGCATTTGTTGATGTGTGAGGTGTGGACTGTCTGCGGTAGACTGTAAACACCTTTTTTTTCCTCCTCTGTTGTCCCAGTCCCACCATGTCTTCTACCCCAGTGGTTTAAAAAGTGGAGTCCCAGGGGTTCCCAGCCAAATGCACAATAGTTTATTTTCACTATTATTTCATTCAGGCTTTCTAGTAAATACAAACAATATTTTCTCCTCCAGATGGGAATACCCGGATTCTTCCCTTCTCTCAGAGGGGATCCTGGTGAATACATATTTATTTGGAGGTCTTTGTTGTGAAAATGTTCAAGTGGCCCTGTTATCATGGGTAGCACATAAGTTCTAAGCAATTATTGCAACTGTTAATGAATCAGTTGTAATCCTGACAGGATTTGCTTTCCTCCAATTTCTTCCTTTGTGTTTAAGAATGGGACATTATTATTTTGAACCACTATGGTTGTTAATAATGGTTATTGATACCACCTTAATTCATGTTTATAGCCAAAGAGCACATCAATATCTTCAAAGAACACAGTATCCCAGCACCTCTGCACACAGTGTACTCTAGGAAGGTGCTCTTTGTTTGCTTTCGTTCTCTTTTTTTTTTTTGATTGAACACTCACATTTTTTTATATGGTGAGTCTGAGGTCACAGGGAGTTTAGTCTCTGTTCTCCTTTGCTGAGGCAGTATATTACATGGATGTTCATGACATGTGGTGTTGAGCTGCCAAGATGTATTGATCCATGCTCCCATTGCTAGCTGACTTGCGTCTACCCTTAAACCGCTGACAATGCTGGCATGGCCGTCCCAGGGTCTCAGAGGGGAGTTAGGGGCGTGCAGCTCCGTTTGATGCATGATGGGACCGGGGGGCCCTGTGTCAGGGGAGAGGGGTTGAACGTTCAGGCCTCCTCCACCCTCCATTTGTATTTCCCCTAGCTGTGTGGTGCTACCCAAATAACTCATGGCTGTTGTTGAATAAGCAGACAGGACCTTTCTGAAGGCAGGGAGGGAGACAACCACTGGCACTGGGGAATCGGGGGTGTGGGAGGATGAAAGTTTCATTCAACCTGTCCCATGTTGACAGTAATTTTGTTTTATTTCACTTTTAGTGGCTATTCAAATTGTTTTCCCCCGCTCTGTGTGCTAAAAGGCTGATACAAATCTGCCTGCTCATTTACAAATGTTAGACATGAGACGGGAAGGTTTGAAACTACAAATGCTCAATATTTTACATAGCAGGAAAGAAAACTCAAATTGATTTCCTTCCAGTATATTTACGTATTGTTGATTAATAATTGAAGACTAATATGTATAAGAGCCGGTGAGTCTTACGTGAGCAAGGTCAGGGATAGTGTGGCCCTCGTGTTGTCATGGTGATCCCGGCCCCCCACTGACAGCCGTACAGCAGTAGGTAGCAGGTGCCATTAGCCAGTCAGTCAGTCAGTCAGTCCTGGTCGTGTAGCGCTGTAGGTAATGAGAGCTGACACAGAGTGACAGTGCAGACAGGAGGACATGCTGTCACTGCGGCTCAGGGACATGGGGACGTCCTCTGGTGTTGTTTACTCCTCACCGTGTACATTAACTCTGCCGAACCTCCCCTGCGAGGCTGGCCTCCCCCCCCCACCCCTCCGCTTCCCCCGAGGGTGCAGAGAAGGAGCAGCTCAGCCTGGCGACAGTTCAGGACTCCGTTTGTGTGTCGGAGATTCTCTGCGTCCAAGTCGGACACGTCGGGAACACGGTGTATGAGCTGTGTGAGCTCACTTGCTCTAAGGGCAACTTGGCGAATGTGAGTTGTTTTTTTCCCCCGCGAGGAAAGGCAACGCAGTAATAAAATGCTTCAGGTGTGCCTGATATTGCCTACATGTAGCAGGAATGTGCTCCTGCAGGCAGAATGGGGCTGGGAAGGAATGGTGGAATGTGTCTTTGATCTGGAGAGCTGTCTGGTACTGCCGCTGACATTCTGCTGTGTTGCGTTCACTTGCTCCCTCTCCCTCTCCCTCTCCCTATCATTCCTCCAGGTATCAAGTAGAGAACAGACATGCGTGTGCTATATGATTACTCCCACTCCTCCCCAGCCTTTTCCCGTCCCCTTGCTGTCTGAAAGCTCAGCAAAGTACAACGAGGCCCTGGAGCGGTGGGCTAGTTAGGATAGCAGATAGCTGTTGTGGTGCAACAGACTGTATAGGACGTGCAGAACTCCTCTGAGAGGGGTCAGAGCACTTATAGTAGCTCTAATCAAATCACCGCAAGACGAAGCAGTGCTTGGAAATTTGGCCCTGGAAAAGGGCCTGAAGTCAGAGCCAGCTCTTTGATGGCTTTCTTTTGAGTGGTAGTTAAAGGATATGGTCTCCTGTTTCCTGTGTTTGCTCCGTCTCCCTGTGTGTGTGATTGATGGCTCATTGATTGAGCAGCGTGCTCCCACTCCCTCTCTGAGCCAGCTATCTGTCCCCTAGCTGTCTGTAGCCAGCCAGCCCAGCACCGGCTGTTAGGATGTGTGTGTGTGTGTGTGTGTGTGTGTGTGTATGCCCATGTTTGTCTTAGTGCATGCTAGAGGAAATCACTGATCTAGCAGGTGGGAATCCTCTTCTCACCCCGGCTTCTCGTTGCGGTCTCATTGTTCAGCATTAATGACTAGATAATATGTAACTCAGAGCAGTTTCCAGGCTTAGCCAATATTTAACGCCAGTTCATGTCACTTAGTTAAGATAATATTGTATTGTATTCAAATTCAAATGGGACAAAGGGGCCTTTGTATCATCAGTATGGCTTTTGGTGCAGTTAAACGCTAGATACACAAATATCCTCTGTTATTAGAATCCAGCATAGTGATGTTTTCTGAACCAGTTCCAGAGCTGCAGCAGTTGTACGGTGGAACAGTAAATGTAGCCTCAGGCCTTCCATTTGTTACAGTTTATGATGTGCAATTTGGCGCCTTTCACACCAATAGCAGTTAACAAGACATTTATGAAATAACTCCAACAAATTACTGCATCTGGGGACAGCAGAGATACAGTATTTCCCAAGCAAATATAGAATCAACTCTTCTTGCTTCGTGCACACGGTGCGTGTGGTTGGTGCAGTGTCCTCTTTCCTCAGGTTCACACATGCATGTCAGTGGAACAAAATACTGTCTCAGAATGGAATAAAACTGAAGTACAGTGATCCGTTTGGGAAAGCCCTCAGGCAGAATGAGACTGAGCTGGTGGAATGACAATAAGTCCCAAGTAGTGTGAGCAATAGGTCAGACTGAGAGAAATGATGTGGATTTACTGAAGAGAGGAGACTTGAAGTATATCTTATGTACTGCATGCTGTACTTTAGATGTGTCTTGCATGTAGGCAGTACTGGTTGAATACATTTAGTAAAATAGTCTTTGTATTTAGTGCCACACTGTGTCAACTGATATACTATTGCTATACTGCATTTATCCATGTTTAGACTAACATTGCTCACTTTTAGCATTCATCAACCACTTATGAGATGCTGTAGAATTAGGGGAGCAAGAGTTTGTGTCTTAACAGGGAAACCAAGGCTCCTCGGACATGTGTTTACATTCTCTTTGTGGATGTGTGTAACATGTCTGCAGTGCAGCGTGCCTTTTCCCTGCAGTCCTATGGCCCAGGCCCCCTGTTGGCGGACTAGTGGTGGTGCAGCTTGGTCCGTTGAGTTGTGTGAGGTCTGTGACTACAGGAAGACAAAGGGCATATTTTTCGGGGCAGGGGGCTCCGGAGCGGGCTACGGTGTTGCCTGCCCCCGTCCATGTCCCAACTGAGGGAGAAAGGGGTCTGCGGAGTGGAGAGGAGAAAGAGGGGGGAACATAGCCCAGCGTTTTCAAACTGTGTCTTTATGTCTCCCCTGGCTGTGAGTGTGCCACAACATTCCACAATGGAGGCCATTGTTTGTTTGGGGGAGAAAGCGTGGGTATTTTGTTTCAATCATTTCTGGAAGTCTTATGTTTGACATGGTGGGGGCTTAGCACTTCCTGTGGTTGGAAGCAGGCTTGTTCTCTATGCCCGTTTTTTTTTTTTCCTGCCTCTCCTCTGGCATCTCCCCTTTCTGCCCCCCCTGGCATCTGGGCACTGTGTCATCTTTTGAAAGCTCTCTCACTTGAGTTTGTCTCATTTATATACACACCTGTGGAGGTGTGTTGTGATGTGGGGCTGACACAGGCTGCAGCTTTTTTGGATTATCTTCATAGTAGGACAGGCTGGAGGGGGGTATTGTGTTGTGCCATGCCGGGCCGGGCTGGAGGGGGTTTAGGGCCCGGTCTTTGTCGTGCGTCGCAGTGTCGTGCCTGCGGAGTCCATGCAGAGCGGAGCAGAGCCTCGGCCATCTGCCTCCGGGCCAGCAACCCACGCCCACCATCCCCGCTCGCTATGCTCCCCACTGCAGCCCCCTTGATTCCTCCTGCGGTGCTCTGATGACATTTCACCTCTCCTACGTGGACCGGCGCTGACTCCTCCTTAATCCGACTAAGGGCTAATCTGTCATGGGGGGATGTGTGGCTGCTGGGCTGAACACTGCGTCTGATCGCCGCAGAGCAGGGGAAGGTCGGCTGACTGGCCGACTCGCACCCCGCTTCGCGCACATTTCCCTGTCCCCTTCCCTCCATCCTTCGTCCCGTCATCAGACAAGGATCACCTGTCTGGTACAGGGATCAATCCCTGTGACTCTGAGCTCCCAACACAGCCACATCCCTCTGCTACATGTCTGGTTTGGTTCAGTGGATGAATAGATGGAGTGATCTCTCTTTTTCTCCAGTGCGACATCTTTTTTATATTAAGCAATTATTTCTCAATATGTCTCTTCCTAAAATCTCTCTCACTCTGTCTCTGTCTCTCTCCCTCTCTCTCTCTCTCTCTCCCCATTTGAGCATCCTTTTTTTTTTTCATTATTGGAGACATTTCACAGTATGTTTGTGAAGCCCAGCTGGTAATTGAGTAAGCTGTCTGCTGGTGAAAACGTCAGACCTAGACTTTCACAATAACACATGATGAAGGTTGACGCATTAACCAAGCTCCTCACTTGACTTGAGTAGAGTGAGAAAGGCTTGCTTGGGTCTTACAGCTAGAACAAATCATACCATGTGTGCAGTGTGTTAGTATTTGTGTGTGTGTGAGTGCACGCCTATGTGTTTGTACGTTATTCTGCCTCATCCTAACAGACCACACACTGGCCCGTCGGAGACCACACGGTGGACATTAATGGTAAATAAGTGTGATGTGGCAGAGGGGGGATCATGCAGGGTGGGCTCTGCAGCCCTGCGTGCATGCCACGTCCTTTGAGTGTCACACACACAGCATGTACTTTCCACACCAACAGAATAAGCCAACACACACGCAGCCCAACTGCCCAACTCCACCAAAACACACGGTATCAAAGCTAGAGGAAGCACCAAAGATAGAGGGAGAGCGAGAAAGAGAGAGAGAGAGAGAGAAAACAGCTTAGTTAAGCCTCTCTGCTCGTGCTTACATGCTTTCATAGTTCTAATGCCCATAATGGTGTTTCAGTGCCTGTGACTTTTTTTGTCTTTCTTATTTCTCGCTCTTTCCTTCCCTCTCTTTCCCCTCCTCCTGAACAAGGGTGGCCATGTGAGCTGCTGAGGTCCCTAAAAGGGGCAAGTGAAGCTGTGCGTGTGTGTGTGAGTGAGTGTGTGTGTGTGTGTGTGTGAGAGAGAGAGATATATAGAGAGAGAGAAACAGTCTAGTTTAGTGGAGGGAGAGAGAGAGAGAGAGAGAGAGAGAGAGAGAGAGAGAGAGAGGAGGAGGAAGAACCAATCTCTCCTCCCACTCTGAAAAGAGGAGGTGAAAAATGGGGATAGAACCATGATGTCACCGGCAGCCAATAGGAAGTGTGGGCTGGGGACTGTTTAAGGCCTGTCAGCTGTCCTGCTCCATCCACATCAGCTGCCCTCTTCTGCTGTTGGTACAGTAAGGCCAGGCCAGGCTTTATTCAGGCTCTGCCCCGTCTTTGGCCTCTGGCCTCTGGCCTCTGGCCTCTGGGCCCGGCCTTACCAGAGCCCCATACCCCCATGCTCAGAGTCCATGTATATCACATCATGCTCTCCTCAGCCCTGCTCTCTATAGTTAACAACTGTGCCTGATTTGTCACTGGAACCCTGTCCATAAACTAAATATGGTGGAGATTAAATAAGGAACTGCTGTCTGTCAGTCCCATGTTTTTCAAGCTGTCTGTATCATGGCTTTGCTGCTTGTGTCTGAGACCAGGAGTGAATGAGAGAATGGCGTTATCGTAAAATCAGATTAACACTGAAACTTAGATTGAAACTGCAGAGCTGTGTCTGTGCTGAGCCTGGGAGTGAAACTTACAGTAGGTGACGTAACCCCCAATTTGTTCAGAGACTTGTAAACAGTGACGTTTTTTACACTCCGCTGCATAGGCTATGTGTAACTGCAGAGCCTTATTTGGTGCTGTTGTTACCCAATTGCTAATGAGGACAGGCTATTATGAGTTCATTGTTTACTGCAGTATAATAGCTTTTCAGCGTAATCAAAGCCTTTAAATCCACACGGTAACCTACACCGGCTGTTTGATTGTCACCCTCCACAATTGGGAATAAAGGAGATGCTTGAGGTAACATAGCCTCTACTTTTGATATTTGTTTGTATTCAAGTTCACCCTTTGATGTAACAGGATCAAGTGAAAACCAGCGCAGGGTTTAGTGCTGCCAAACATTTCCCAGTATAAACTGTACAGACGAGTGGATTCCCATCGCCGGTCCTCTCTAGCCTTATCAATGTGCAAACACGACACAAAGTCAGCAGTAAGTGCCTTTATTCTCCTGTGTTGTTGTTCAGCTGGCCATAAAGTTCCTGCAAGCTGCAAGCTTTTAACTCGATGAGCAGATAGGAAATTGGCAAAACAAGCATGAGGTTTTGTGTGTTTATGAGGAAAAAGTAAACTTGTCTCTGGTCTCTTTCATGTGAAATGAAGCTGTGTATACGACAGACACTGGATCAATACAATACCGTTCTAGTATGTGATACCATCTGGGACCGCGGCATCTTATCAGACCATTACACTTGAAAGGCCTAACCCCAAGTCTCAGTGCAGTCTCTCCAGTTGGAGAGAATAGTCTCAGTGTCCTGTCTGAACAGATGTTAACTCTGGGCACAACTGTCCCTGCTGAACCCACAGCTTGTCCTTTTTAAAGAACAAGTGCAGCCGCACAAAAAGGATACTGTGTGTACCCTCAAGAAACACACTGTGAAAATGAAATTAAGTGGAGGAAAAGGAAACCCTGGTGCCAGATGTCATATTTGAAGTGGCTAATGGGACTGTACAGAAAGCCAGCCTCCAATGAGGTGGCAGACACCGAGGCTTACATCCCAAATATAAGAAGAGATGCGCCGGAGTAACAAGCCGAGCAACAAAATTTCACCGCAGGCTGTCTGGGTGTGCCAGTATCCCAGCCGCTGTCATCTGAAAGAGAGAGAAGCTGCAGTCAGACAGACAGACACACAAGGCAATTTAAAGACTGCAGTATAGCCTTTCATGATAGCCTATCCTATGTATGATGTGATATTCTGTACGGTAACATGGACGTAGACATGACCTCTGTTAGTGCAACAAGCACACACATATGGTGACATGGACACATGCACACACAAGCTCGCAGGCATGCACACACACACACACACACACACACACACATGCACACACACCCCCACTTGCACTGACATAAAATGTAACCAAACTCAAGTGTAATGTTAGGATTTACAGTCCACTAGCTGTCAGCTTAGTAATTGACTAATGGCCTTGTCACTGTTTGCGAAGCACTCCCATTTTAACCCGGTAGGAAGGCTCACGTTGAATATGAACTTATTCTCATCAGCTTTTTAGCGCAGGGCAAATGTTGCTTTGCTTAATCAGGATTAGGGCCTCCTTGAAGTCAATGTGAAATGCAGATGTGTCATTTTAAATCCAGACGTTGTGCCAGCAGAGAGAATGTGTGCCGGACGGCGTGCCAGGATGAAGTCTGGGCTCTGTGTGCCAACGGTACTGAAGCCTGTGTGCCGCAAAGCTGCAGATGGCTGTCTACAGAAATAGGCCTTGGCATCAGAACCACTACTGTCCTGATGTTCTGATAGGCTGAAACAAGTTCAGAGTGGGTGCAGAGTAAGAAGCGTTACGTGAAGTAAAAGTGTTGCGTGCAGCATTCACAGGTAGAATAATCCTATAATCCTGTTAATCAAAAGAGCCTGAAAGAGTTTGAATGTATTATGATTTAACATTGGTCCTTATGGCTGGGAAGCTCTCTGTCTGTGGACAGGTAGGTACACAGCCACATTCAGTCTGTGCGTCACTCAAAGGTCCTACAATTGAGTCAAATGAAGTTGTTCATTTCATGCGTACGGATTAGAGATATCGGTGCTATTCATCCTCACTAACTGTGTCTTTAATGATAGCAAATTCTTCATGGGTGTCTCTTCAACATTCACAGGAGAGATTAGAAGGTAATGCGTATAGGAGGAGAGATAATGTTAGGACTTGACACTCAGTGCTCTCACTAACCCCTACCAGTCACCCAGCCAGCAAACCAGCCAGCCAAACAGCTTGCCAGCCAGCCAACACAGAGCTGCCAGGAAACACACTGTATTTAATGAAGCAGATCTGGGAACTCAGGTATTTTTAGAAGCCACTTTTAGTGAGAGGAAACACCTCGGAATGGGTGAAAAAAACATTGCCTGAGTTCTCCCTGAGGTTGCCCTTCCCATACTAATGCCTATCTTAGCTTTTGACTGAGCCGTGCCAGTTGTAACCTTAGGTGCCTGCAACAGACTGCTGATGATCTCTATGAATGTCATTATCAAGCTTAACCAAAGGGGAAAAAAACAACAAAACCAGAGAACTGCCAGTAATTTGGTTTGCCCCCTGCCGACAGTGTTAAATATCACATTACATTTTTTTTTCAATGAACAGATCAGCCTGAGAAATGCGGCGGGCGATGCACCCACTCGCCATTCATTGGGTAATAAGTCACAGAACGGGCATCTCTGTAATAATGCTTGATTTAGACGCCTCTTCCAGAGTGGGGCTAAAATGATGCTGTGTCGTGAATTTGTATGATGGCTTAGTGGGCAGGTTAGTGCCACTTTGACTGGAAATGAAAGGTGAGGAAGAGGGAGAGGGAGAGATAGAGAGAGATGCCTGTTTTCCATGCCAGTTATCGCAACCTGTTTTTCACCGAGCATTCAAGTCATGACAGCTACATACAGCCACGATGAGCGAGCCCTCAGATGAACTCGGAGAGTTTTCTGAATTAATGAGGAAGATTGCTGAGGAGGCCTGTCTTTAGGCTAAAAATAAGACTCCAGAGGTGCTTTCTGTCAAGAGGTAAACTGGGAGACTGGGACTTCTGGTCTACCCAGTCACATGGATTAGAAACTATATGGCTTGGGTTCAGACTCAGCTATATGGTGCTCGAGCCTGCTGGTCAGTCTTGGTGGCACAATCATTCAGATTCTCTCTGAAGCAGCTCTTTGTTAAAGGGGGTTTGAGTGTGTTTACATGCACTCTCTGTTTATATGAATCTTCGTATCCCATTCACAAATACCCCTTTCTACATGAAGTAACAGAAAAAAATTCATCTTACTATGCAAACAGAGCTTACACAGAAAGCACAAAGTAAGAGTCAATAGAATAAGGTGTTTACATGCCTCAGTGTGCTGGCTAATATTGGCGTAACCCAGCTATTCAGGTTTCTAATAACCAGGATATGGGCTTATCAGGGCTGCTGCAAATGGGATGTGATGTTTACATGCACCAATTCTCAAATGGATTCCTTGCATATCCCAAGTAATATCAGAATATTAATGTACATTGTGTTCATCATTGTGTTGTGGAAATGCCAACTGAAATAGATCTTCTCATTCATTTTATTTTCCAGTGTTGCTTTAACCATGTCTCTAACAGGAGTCACCTACTCCTTAATGGAAAAATATACAATGTTTTCATGTTGGGTGGTTCTGCATACCTGTGTACTGTTGGTAAATGCAATCAACAACAAAGCAACAACAACAGCAGCAGCTGCAGAGTGGCCTGAGGGTAGAAGGAAGGGGTGTGTGTGTTGTTGTGACTGAACGCGAGTGAGGGGAAATGCCACGCATGCCTGAACACACAGACCAGCACATAGTTGTGTGAAAAACACAGTGCTGGTCTTTAGTGGGCATGGGAGTGGAAGAGACCCAGAAACACTGGGACGGGGAGGAATGGGCTCACACACACCTTTGTGCGCAGTACTGAACAGAGATTTAGCCAAGCTCTCCTGAGCCAGCTGTCTGCATGAGAAAATCACATCATGCTCGACGCCACGCAGTGTTCCCCTTCTAAAAAAAAACCCTCTGATCAGCAGAACAGTCGATCTCCCCGAACACGCTCTGTCTGAAAAGGTGAAAAACACTACTGTAGATTAGATCAGCCCATTCCGGTACTTGAGACTCCACTGCTGTAGCACTAAGACAGTATTGGAATCTGCGATGCGGTTTGCCTTTGGCTGTGAGTGGAGGAAGCATCCTCTCTCTGGCTGTCTGGGCTGATGTGGTTTAAACAAGTGTCTGGAGTGATCCACTGGGGGCTCCCTGGGAGGATCGGGTTGCCGGATGAGGATGTGGCCTGATGGAGCCCAGGGAGCCGGGGGGTCGGCCTGCGATCCGGGCTGCAGCGGCCCCTGATAGGCCTGCCGTCTGCTACTGTACTCCTGTTCAGCTACCTTACTGTCTGCTACCGCTCTCAGCTCCGGTAACCTGAGCTCACCGGCTCTGACTCTGCATACAGAGTGGGAGGCTTCGCATCCCCACAGTGCAGTAGATTACTTAGGTGTGCAGAGTGAATACTTCAGTAAATGGAAGTGATGTAGAGATAAATTTAATCATGTGGCCTAATGGAACTATGGCCCGTTTATATTGTGGAGCAAGGAGAGCCTGCATGATTGACATTTGCCATGCAACTACTGTACCCTTCAAAATTAAGTAAAGTAAGCAAAGTATATAATGATTATGCAGTTATATCTCTATACAAATTAAATAAAAGAAAAACATGTACTTGCAGTGTTATAACATAGTGCTATATGAGTATTGTATGTTACTAATATTTCCATTCTATTGGCTTTGCATATATCAATTAAATAAACTGTTTAAAGTCAGTGAATTGATAAATATTGCATCGTGCAGAACCTTTTAATGTGAATTTCATTATAGCTCCAGTATAAGCTAGTAATCTATTGTTATTTTAACACCTAAACTTTTCCAGTGAAGGGTCAACCTTATTGGCAGGAGTCATTTTACTCGGGTTTGTTCCCTGCCTTGTCTGTTCAGGTTTTCCCTCTAGGTATGGTTTCTCCGAGTCCGGGAAAAAGCCATGCTTAATCACTATGGTTACGACTCCCCCTCCCAACGCCCGCTCCAGAGAGGACTTGTTTACCATCTCTGCTCCAGACTCAATAACATGTCAATCATCAGGATTAGAACCTCCCCTGCTCGCCTGCTATTGGTCCAGCAGAAATCTCCAATGTTTAACCCCCCCACCCCCCACCCCTCCCTGCCGTCCCTCCCCCCTCAGCCCCAGTGTGAATAATGAATGATTTCCCAACTGTCTGTCACGCTTCCTATTCATCCTCAATGACACAGGGAAAACGTACTGTGTTATGATAGGTCACGAATGGAATAGTGTTTTATTAGGTCTTCTGTTCTTTTCTATCATTTTTATGTTTCACTGTTGCTGACAGCCTAACATTGGTTTGGAAAAGCATATCAGTTGATCAAATTCGTTCTTTTTTCACCCCATATGTCATCGTCTGAGGTAGCGGTGGCATGCTGGCTGTAAACGTGTCACCAGCCTCCCAATGTAAACAGTGTAGTAGTCTACTACGCAGCATGCACTCTAGCAAGAGGGACATGACTTGCATTCAGATGAGGAGCATTGCTGCACTGCAATCCTCTTCCTCTCAAGCACCAGTGTTTTTATTCAATATAATAATACATTTGTTTTAGCATCCAAGCGTGAACTCCCTTCCCCCCCCCCCCCCCCAACACCACACACACACACACACAGACGCACACATTCACGCCCTACTCCAAGCAGACGGTGTTGAAATCTAGCCATCTTCTTATCAGATCAAGGCTGTTTTTTTTCCGTCCCTCGATAGACAGAAGACGGTGGGGAGAGGGGAGCGGGCAGGGCATGGTTGATGGGCTATGGGTCACATGACCCTGAACCCCCCCCCCTCCCCCCGCATGCCCCCTGTAAGAAAGGCAAGGCCAGCCTGATGGAGGAATATATTTGATGCTTGCTCTCTCTTTCTCTCTCTCTCTCTCTCTCTCTCTCTCTCTCTCTCTTGCAGCATCAATTCATTTTTTTGTCTCAGAGCGGTATTTGCATCCTTGCCGTGCTATTTTCTATGTCTTTTTCGCAGCCATTTGTTCTTACTCTCTTATCCCCCGTTATTCCTCCATGATCAGGTTTGTCTTTGAAATATAGGCTTCTTTCCTATGGATTTCTGTAGCGACTCCTGAAGTTGTTATTGTGTTGGTGCAGAGGAACAAGGGATTAACATTCTCCCCCTTGATTCCTCTGCCGCCTGGAACATTCTAGAGATTCTTCACATAGTCCAGGGACTAGAGGATACCTTTATCACAAAAACAAGCTTTGTAAAACACTGTTGTCTTTCAGCCTATTTGTGACGCCTCCCGTGTTTAATGGAGGTTGTAGGGATGCACCAGCATCTCAAATGGAGACTCCTCAGTGCCGACTGTTGTCTCGTTTACTATTGATGAAATGGACCCGGCCACTCCTCATGTCGCAGTGCTCCGGCGAACAGCAGGGGCAGGCTGGGTGGTTGCAGTGTCTGTGGTGTCTGACCTGACTGTTTGCTCAGGGAAAGAGCAGGAGGGAGGGGGGTTGTGTAACTACTGTATGAGAGGAACAACATCGTACCCGTCTACCCCCTCTCTGTTTGACTTATTTGACTCTGCAACCTCAGAAATTTTAGATTATTGTTAAAGTTCCTCTTGACTCTTTATTTACCATAAATTCGTTCTGTGCCATCTTGTCTTTTTTTTTAGCATAATAAGTGTATTATATAATATGTAGCCTGCATGAATACAGTCAAATCTTGAACTGCTGATGCTTATTCTCATTTATTCCTGATGTTTAACATCCACACAGGGACTACAGACCGTGATGTAGGATGGTGATGATGAGACACATTCTCAGACTTATCCTAAGCGGAGCCCCTTGTTAGGTAGTCCCTTTCCTTTGAAGTAGTGGAAACCCACAATGCCATGCATAGCTATGTGTAGAGAGCAGCAGCGTGGAAATAGGGCCGCATTAGGAGCATCTATAAATAGAGGATTGTATCCTTGATACCACGGGTTGTTTGGTCACACAGGGAAACCGGGTCGACTTATATGGATTGTAAGGCAGCAACTTCCCCCCCTCCTCTTTCTCCTGGCGGAAGGTATGCATGTTTGGAATTTCTCTTCATTGAGGAGTCTGTTAAAATGATACGGAAGGAAGGGACCTCCTCCAATGAGGCTCATTAGAGTTTGCCTTGGCTGCCCCCTTTTGGTGGAATTCCAAGAAAACGAGGCCTTCCTGATCTTTTTTTTCTCACTCACTGCAAATGTGCAATAGCGATCTGCCTGCTTTCAGCGCACTAATATCGGCATCATATTTCTTATCAAATCACAGCTGTGATATGAGAACCTGTGCGTGTTGGCATTTGTTGCTCTAGAGCGCTGCCATTTGTTTTGGACCAGGTCCAGAATAGTTAGATACACTATTCATGAAGTATAGAGCCAATCAGTTCTCGGTGAGGCTGATATTGGAACAAACATTTATTGTGTAACTATACATACATGGCTCAGGAAAAGGCCATATAACTACTATACTTACGTATTCCACAATAAAAAATATCCTTGCACCCAGTAACTGCTGTGTGGTTTAAATTTTTATCTTATCAGGAGTAGATTATTCAAAATTCCTGAGGTACTGCAGTGAATTGAACAATAAAGTTATTGTATCAGATCTATTGAGAGGGATTGGACTTTTTTTGAGGAAAGAGCCAGAGATCGTTTGGATTTTTCTTTTGTCATAAAACCCTGAAGGGATTTTCCAAACAGACCATTTCACCTCTTCTGCACTATTTGATTTGACTGAATGCGAGAAAGAATGGCAAGTATTTGAGAAACTGTCAAGAGGGAATGCTCATTCCCTTCCCTTGTGAAGCAAAACTGGAGTTGGCACCAAGGGAGTGTGTGTTTGCTCTGCAGCACTGCTGTAGTGCACTGTCACGTTCTTAACCTACACAGATGTTTTGTAAAGCAGCATGAAATATTCATCTAGAGATTAGCTCAGCAGCCGGCTTCATTTTCTTGACTGATTCACAAAGCAAACCGCCGATGCTCTGACACTCGCATTTTATTTACAAGCAAATAAACAAGTAGAGCTCCTTTCCCCTCTCTTGCACACACAAACACATGCACACATACATACCTGGGCATGCCAACATGCATGTACAGTACACACACATACACACACATACACTCCCACTCTTTACCATATGTACTCCTATAAAAGTGCCTGCCTATGTAGATTAATGCAATAATGATGTTGATGACAATAAATATAACATTTGTAGTGTCACAGTCCAGTGTTTGTCTGTTTGTGTCTGTGTGCATGTGGGTGTATGTGTGGGTGTGGATGTGTGAGTATGTGTGTGTGTGTATTTGCACACATTTCCCTCCAGCTCTGGCTTTGCACCAGGAGGCGGTTGCTAAGGAACCAGGAAGGATTTCTTGTCTCTTGTACATTTTCCCCTGGGGAACCTGAACCCTCTCTACCTCTTTCTTATAGCTGCTCTTTATCTTGATAGAGCCTCCTCAAACAGGGCACGCCCATTAGCAGAAAACACCCTGCCACCAAGGGCCCTCCAGAGCCATTCATACAGGTCCACACTCCAGGTGCTTTTCTATGGAGTGGACTCGTCTGAAACTAGGACGCCCCTGCCTGCAGTGTCTCAAGATTAGTTAGCAGCGGGACTCTGCATCATCACCTTTCCTCCCTTTACATCTGCTGTCCCTGATGTGCTTCTCTATGGCTGGGCTACACAAAAAAAAAAAGCTGCCTTTGGTACATTAGAAACAGACACCTCCCTCTTGTCGTTTCTATCAGTGTCACTGTAAATGCTCTCTGTAAGGCAGATGGGATTATCATAAGCAGTTATTAGAACTATGGGCTAATACCACGCAGGTCTAAACATCTTATGTCTTAATACCTGGATGAGTACTCATCGGTGATCATAAACGGCAGATTATGCTCCTTGTCATTTAAGTTGTTTTTTCAGTGTCAAATTTTGCATTTGGAATGATTTATTCTTTAGAGATGTAGATAAATATGTTAATGGTCATTTTTCTGGATGCAGAGACTGTCAGGGTGAGAAGTTCAACAATAAACAGGGCGCAGCCTGTCCTCCGCTGTATTGTAACAAAAGTGTATGTCTGTCCCAAGCAACGGGAATGTGTTGTGTGTTATTGATAACACATTGCCATGAGGTTGGGTTCCTCAGTGATGCTCAGTAAACAAAGAGAAGATTCTATTATTCATGTTGCTCAAACTTAATTTGAAACACCCCGCTATTCTCCACACAATCATTTTACTGTCGATTTTCTCACGGCCCGGACGGACGCAGTTCTCTCTTGGAAGCTGCTGTGGTAGTGGGAGTGGGAGTTTTGTTAGAAGTCGTCTTTGTCTCCCATTAAAGCAGAATATTGGTAAACCAGTGGAATACATTAATGTTGTTTTTTCCACCAACAATTCACTGAAAGCTGTCCAACTTGATTGCAGAGATGTTCAGATTTTTAATGGTGACTTTATGTTGGCCCTTTAAGTGATAAACATTACAGGCGTGATGGAAAGGCTCTCTGGTTATAGCGATAAAAAAGGGGTGCGCATGAATAAGCCACCAGGAATTTCTTTGTCTTGCACGTTGCTTTCATAGAATACAGGGATGATATAATGGGTGTTATCAGGCCTGTAGGAGCTTACTGTCCATCCAACATACAACAATGCTCTAGAGGCATTTGACTTATAGGCAAGAGCTTTCCCTCCCTCCACACCTGCCTCTCTCTTGGAGTCAATAGCTGTCTATCTGCTGACGAGACATGCAGAATTTCTTCTCCCCTTTTCTCCTGAGCTAAAAATAATTCCCTTAATAGTCCCAAAAAGCAGTAATATTTATCTGTAGTGAGGCCAGCGCTGCAGTGTACTAACAAAGCTGACACAGTAGAGACCCTTGCACAAATACTCTGTACTGTACCGGCACACCACTTCCGCCTCTGCGGCTGATTGGCTGATTACAGTTTTGCCTCCTCTTCAGTCCTCTTCACCTCTGGCCACCGCAGCCCAGTCCTGCACACAAACACACGTTTGAACGTTTGTAAACACACAGTTTGCACTCTTAACACCCGTGCACATTCGTAAATGTGCATGCATCCTCTTGCACAATAACAAAACAATAAACAAAACCATGTGTGTGCATTCATATGTGCGGGCGCATGTATGCACAGACATGCTGTACACACACACACGCACACATTACACATCTCTTTTGGCCTGCTGCCAAACAGATAATAACAATGCATCCATGTAATCATCTGCCGCTTTTTGTCATTCACTGTGTTTTGAAACAATATTATATTTGAACATGACGCAAGTTTAAACCACGATCTGTGCTTTTTCTGCATTAGTGGGGTTTCTGTATGACCTTTATGATCCAGATTTGTTGTAATAGTGTCCAGCAGTGCAGACCGTTGACACACACACAGACCCAAAATGACCTCTTCCCCGTCTTTTTCTCTGTCTCCTCCAGTGTGCCCAGACAACTGCAAGCATGCCTGTACGGACAAGGGGGAGTGTTGCCACAGCCAGTGCCTGGGTAGCTGTACCGAACCCAACAATGACATGGCCTGCTCTGCCTGCCTCCACTACTACCATGAGGGACGCTGCGTGCCAGACTGTCCCCCGGACACCTACAAGTTCGAAGGCTGGCGCTGCATCACCATGGACCTATGCTCTCGCGTGCACCTGCCGAGTGACACTGACTTTGTCATCCACGGGGGAGAATGTATGCCTGAGTGCCCCTCTGGCTTCACGCGCAATGAGACTAATAGGTAAAGACGTACCCTTCACTTCCAGTTTAGGTCCTGATGATTTGAAAATGCCGTGCCAGGTTATACACCGAATGTGCAAAATATGAGGAACAGCTTCCTAATATTGAGTTGCACCTCCATTTACACAATCCATGTCTCAGATTTTTCAAGACCTAAGAATCCTTCTTTGATGTATTTCATACCCGCCATTTGCATCTTTCCTTAATGTCTGAAGTGGATTTCGTAGGTGAAATCAGTAAGGGATTGTGGCTTTTGCCTGCATTCACTCTGTTTCATGGAAAAAGCTAATGGTCTTAGTGTGATTTCTTCCTAGGTTTTTTTTTTCTCCAGTGTATAGCAGTGTGGCTTCTCTTCAATATTTATAGACAGTTAAGTGTTACAGACTTTTTGATTCAGTGTGTACTTCTGCATAATGGATTAATTTGCATGAAGTATCCTTAAGCTGAACTTTACCTGACCTGGCCCTCCACAGATTCCTTTCTTAAAGAGAGGTGTCAGAGCTGGAAGTGCCGGAGGCTAAAAGGCATATTGGGCTATTAATGATTGAAGCCTAGACTTTCCAGACTTTTTAGAAAGAGTGGAAGGTGCTGAACCTAGTGCCCTGTATTCAACACACACCATTGGTAGATTTCTATAGATTAGCATTGCTTGGAGGCTTTCGGAAGAGGTTCATCAGAAGAATGCCCTAACGGCAACATTTCCTCCACTTGACATTTTCCCTGTTTGACATTAACCTAGGATAAGAGAACATCTTTGTGTGTGACTCAGAGCAACTTTTCTCCCTATTTTGATTTGTCATTTTCCAAACTTTCCATGTTGAGTCTCTGCTGCTGTATAATTTTTGGCCACATCGCTCATGTTTTGTCTCGGAGGTCAACACGGTGACTCACTCTCTCACGAAAAACAAGAGTTCAGATGAGGGCCCATAAAAGATTCAACTCTCCATGTGAGCAGTGACCTTGTATCACACGGAGAATTTATTTGCCTGAATCCTTTGGAATGCTAGGTTGCTTGGGAGCTAGGGAGTGGACAAATCATTTTAGGGTGAGGTATAAAGTTCACATTAGATTTTGATCCTTCTTTGACTAGCTTTTCCTCTTTCCCATGTCTCCCCTTTCTCATTCACTCCTTCCGTCTGCCTCTACGGTACATAGTATGCTGTGCAGTGCCTGTGATGGCCTGTGCGATAAGATGTGCCCGACCTCGTTCATCGACTCTGTGGATACTGCTCAGGCTCTTAAGGACTGCACCGTCATCAAAGGCAATCTTCACATCAACATCCGCCGTGGAAGTGAGTACAGCCAAGCACTACACACTACACTACACATTTGTAGATTATTCAGTGCATTGCAACTCATCTTAGTAGACAATAGACTACATTACAGCAAACCTTAGTAGACTATGCTACACTAGACTGTGGTCAACCTTAGACTAAATTCACTGCCCACAGGTTAGTAAACAACACTTGCCTACGCCACACTGAACCTCATTTGTCTACACTATCCCACAGTTCAATAAATTTCACTAGACTACACCGTACTAAACCTTAGTAGACTACACTACACTACCTCACTTGACCTCCCTGCTCAATATTGTAATCTATTGAGACAGGGGAAGGAGAGGAGCCTGGGGGTCTGGGCTGCTGCGATGTATAGCGTGGGCCACAAAATCAGCATTACATCTGCTTCCTGCACTCCAACTCAATTATCACATTATGCTATAATGCTATTTATTTGCACAGTTGACAGGGTGGCTTACAAGCGTCCAGATATCCAGATATGATAAAGCTTGTACAACCTAGTATCCATTGGGGTATTTTCATCCAGAGCATGAAGTTTGGGTGTTGTAGTAGTAGTAGTAGAGGTCCCCGTGGATTTTTTAATGTGGTTCTCACATGCTGTGTGTGTGTGTGTGTGTGTGTGTGGGCACGCCTGTCTGTCTGTCTGTCTGTGTGTGTGTGTGTGTGTGTGTGTGTTTATCTCCTCTCCCCAGATAACATAGCGTCTGAGCTGGAGAGCTTCATGGGATTGATCCAGACAGTGACGGGCTATGTGAGGATCCGCCACTCCCACACACTTGGCTCACTGTCCTTCCTCAAGAGCCTGCGTTACATCAACGGGGAGGATCTCATGGATGGGTACGGCTTTTCTGCCTTGCTTGTGTGTGTGTGTACGTGTGTGTGCATGCGTGTGTGTGGCGACTGAGGGAATTAGAGGACACGATTAAACCGCAGCCTAGCAGGGAGGTTGTCACCAACATATCAGGGAAGTTACATAAAGGTCAGAATGAATTCTTGTTGAATGGTTGTTTCATAATCACAGGCAGGGTTTGCCTTTGGTGGAAGTGTACATGAACATAAATGGAATGAAATGAATGGTTTAAATATAAGCTTTCTAGTCTTGGATATAGCAGTACTATTTGGAGATATTGCGGTATCATCTCGAGAATTATTCACAAAGTCATTCGGTTTCTCAGCTGGTTAGCTAGTGTGGCAAGGTAGATAAATAGAAAGTCTCAGGTCCACCAGCCCCCTCTCTACTAGGATATCACCACCAGTCTTAGAAATGAGGGAAAGTTTTTCTGGTGATGGCCAACGGGGTCATGGGAAAGCCTGTCGCCCCTCTTGTTGTCATCTCTCCCAGGATAGGGTTTCAGTTCGAGGAATGCTGAACAAGGCATTCCCCTCGCTCTAGAGGTGTTCTGCTGGGCTATTGGGACTGCTGGGGCTGGGAGGACTAGCACTGCACTGTTTCATTCCCCCCCTCTGTCTCTGTGTAAGCCTAGGCTCATTGTTAGACAGACACACAAACCTGAGCCCCGGTGACGTCTACTCCTGTTAACACTTAACGCTGCCACCAGGTGGAAAACATAGGCTCTTTTTAACAACATTTCTGACAACTTCTGCTCCAACGAAACACAGTCACTTCAAGTCAGTCACGCAAATGAGAATCAATAAAAGCAGGCCTGATCTTTTTAGGATTGTTCCATTTTGTGCCCTAGCTGCACTGGACTATATGAGATTGCAGTCACAATTTTTAATTACTTGAGACTTGACTTGTACTTTGATGACTTGAAAAGGTTTCTGAAGTCTTGACAAAAGATCTTGTGTTTGTGTAAATGACTTAGATTGAAAGTGATGAGATTTTAAATTCTTTATCAAGTTTTTATACTATTAAAACCGTATTGCATTAAAAAATCCTAGATATTTTGTTAAGATTGATTTGTTCTGACTTGACTTGTTCTATATTAAGACTTGAGACTTGACTTGACTTGGACTTGCCTTGAGACTTGTGCCTCAAGACTTGAGACTGACTTGGGCCTCGAGCGAAGTTGACTTGGTCACACCTCTGTGAGACCGTTGTAACCACATTGTGATCTCCCTCCATCGTCAGGATGTACGCATTCTCAGCCACTGACAACCAGCACCTGCAGTTCTTGTGGGACTGGACCCAGCACAACCTGACTATTCGGGCCGGACGCCTCTTCTTCCGCCTCAACCCCAAACTCTGCATGTCCGAGATCCACACGATGTGGAAGAAGACAGGTGTAACTGAGAAGCCAGAGCAGGGTGATTTCCGTAACAACGGTGACAGAGCCAGCTGTGAGTATATTGTTATGATTGTTATTCATTTTTTAATTCACCGATCAGTTATTTCAGTTAAGTGGTTAAATTACGCTCTTTTACACTGATCTTTTGAATTCCTGACAACTTAAACAAACAAGTGTGTATGTGCATTTACACAGCCATATTGTGTAGTTTTAAGTTTGTATATGTGTTATTATCTGATTATCTGGTGTTGTTCTGTCATGGTAGGTGAAAGCCATAACCTGAAGTTCAAGTCCAACAGCACAACAAGCAACCTGATTAAACTGACCTGGGAGCGCTACCGGCCGCCAGACTACAGAGACCTTATCAGTTTTATAGTCTACTATAAGGAGTCGTAAGTAATCAGATGTTATATAATCACATATTACCATGTTACAATAACAACTCTACATTTAGGAAGAGTGGGTATTGCATTTCATGCAAAACGTATATCCATTTTGGAAAAAAATGCTACCTGAAATTCAAAGTCAATATTTCAAAAACACACACAAAACAGAGCTATTGAGAAATGGTCTTAAGATTACTCATAACTTCACATGTAACCTAAAATGGGCTTTACTTTCACGCCAACAGTCATTTTGTAAGAGTAGGTGACATTGTTTTTTTAAATGGTGAATATCTCTTGTTTTTAAATGAAGCTCTTCATATCAGCTCATGGTTGTGTTTTCTGTCTTCACCAGCCCTTTCCAGAACATTACAGAATTTGATGGCCAGGATGGCTGCGGCACAAACAGCTGGAACATGGTGGATGTGGATCTCCCTCAGGATAAAAACACTGACCCAAGAGTTCTGCTCAAGCACCTCAAGCCCTGGACCCAGTATGCCATTTTCGTCAAGGCCATCACCCTGCAGGTGGAGGACAAACCCTTTGTTGAGGCCAAGAGTGATGTAGTCTACATTCGCACCCGCCCTTCACGTAAGTCTGACCATTATTCGTTTACTACCAATACTGTAGTAGTGTGTTGCTTGTGATGCTGCTTGTAAATAAATGGTAATGGTGTTCAGTATAGTGGTTAATAGGACAACGATTATTTAAAACTACTATACAAAGCAGCAGCTCAATCATTACATAACAAGGTGCAAATACAGTTTATTCACTTAAACAACATATTTGAGCAGTGCCTCAATGTCCATTTATTGCAACATAACATTACTTTGTTTGTCCCTATCCCAGAGCCGTCAATGCCGAAGGATTCCCGCGCATATGCCAACTCCTCAACCAAGCTGGTGGTGAAGTGGGCACCTCCCCTCTCTCCCAACGGCAATCTGACCTTTTACCTGGTCCGCTGGCAGCAGCAGTCTGAGGACAGGGAGCTCTACCAACACAACTACTGCTCCAAAGGTCTGCATCACTCATTCTACTGAACCATCATCTCTTCTCATTATACCTGTCCTTCCCGACTGATGAGCCCTGCCATGTCATTTAATATCGAAAGATTATTGTGTGAGAGAATTGTGTCCCTTACAAAAAGTGTTATGATCAGCTGCACACTCATTCCAGTCCCTTTATGCACTTGTTTACTAACGACTCCTGGTTCCTTCCCAAACAGAGCTGAAGATCCCTATCCGTATCTCAGCCACGGGGTTCTCGGACATGGAGGAGAACACCAAGCCCACCAAGTCAGACCTGGCCGGGGCAGAGAAGGGCCCCTGCTGTGTTTGCCCTAAGACCCCCGAGGAGAAAGACCGGGAGAAGGATGAAAGAATCTTTCGAAAAGTCTTTGAGAACTTTCTTCACAATGCCATCTTTCTGCCAAGGTACAGTAAGCCGCTGACAGGGCGGAGATCGCACATTGTAATATCAGCCTCAAAGTGACCTCCTTCGCTGTTTACAGCTCTGTTCCATGCCTCCTTTCATTCTGCGGAGATGATCATCAAAGAGCTGAGCTCTGGCTTGTTTGCTTTAATGGGTCAAAATGAGGAATGAGGTGGCAGTTGGGGTGTAATGACTCCTCTGTGGGGCTGACAGGATCTAAGCATGGGGGTGTAGATGGACGGGACGGGGGCCGAGCCGGCCCGCTGGGCTTGGCCCTTTGTCGGGAGTGCTGATGAGGAGACACGCTGAGCGGGATCCAAAGCCTTCTTAACGCTCTTGTGGCTTTCTGTTGCTATAGTAACGGCGGCACCGGGATGTTAGGACCTAGCAGGCAGCAATTTAGGCAACACAAACAAACCCGGGAGAGAGATGTGATTAAGGAGTCTGAAGGGCCTAGTTTGGCTGCACACTCTGAGCTGCTTAGGCTTTTGTTCCCCACAATAGGGACTGACATCTGTGTTGTGTTATCATTTAACTTGCTCGTGGCTATGGATGTTTTACTGTTTCAAAGACTCCAGCTCCGTCCTTCTCCCACACTCATTTTTTCTCATATATACAATCACTCAAAATGTGTGTGTGTGTGTGCGCGCATGTGCTTCTATGTTTGTGCATTGGTGGTGCAACACCTAGTCATCCATCTCAGCTCAATATGGAGAGTGTTGACATACTTGTTGGTTTCCACTAAGAGCACTCAGCAGGTACCTGATAAATCCATATCTTTAAATGATACCCCAGTGCCTCGAAAGTTCATTCATTCAAGCAACGCTATGATGCCCTTCTCCTTCCCTTCGCAGTGTTCTTGTGGAATTGGATCGATATGTCTTTGGAGGAAGAATAATAAAACAAAGCTTTCTATTGTAATTGTACTCATATCTGCCCCCCTCCCCTCTCTGGCTGTGTTGATTTGTTATAGTATAGCTGTCTAGGAAACAGGCGGGTGGCAGGTCCCTGGCCTGCAGCGAGGGGCTCAGCCTGTGTATGCACAAGCTCTCCACTGTAACAGAGCCAGCATTATCACAAACCACTCCAGGGAAAGGCCTCGGAATCGGGGAGGTTTTTTCAAAAGTTCAGGGTTTAGAGAGCCGGGGTGAGGGAAAGAGGGCGGGTGAAAACAGAAACAGAAAGAAGAGGAAATGTTTTCCATTCTGTCCCCCTCCACTCTGCACTCCACTCTCCTCCTCCCCTCGTACGCTCTCTTTGTCTGGGGTTTGGGTTTTTTTTTTTTGGTGCAAGACAGCTGCCAGGAAATGTACAGTGAATCCATCTGGAATTTAAATGAATGAGGGAAGAGGGAAGATCCCCATCAAGCTGGCTAGTGTGCACTAGAAGACAGACAGAAAGCAAGAAAGGCAGACTGATTTACTGGAGGAGAGAATAGTCACACAGGGAGGATGGCTCCCAGTCTGTCTGTCTACGGGACCTTCTGGTACGTTCCATAACTTTGTATCAGCTGATTGGACCATTTTAACCACAATCACCTGCTGTTGTAAATCACGATGAATACATACAAGATGACATGATAAGGACTCCATGGATTTGTGCAGTTCTCATACTCAGTCGCCTCTCGCTGAGACAGCTTTTTGGCATTTCAGCTGGTCTTTGCTGCTGCACAGTGTTACCATGAAGTCAGCGTCCCTCAGATCCCCTGTCCCAAGAGTTCCTTCGCTCTGGTATGTGAGACTGCAGTATGTGTTGCTGCGGTTAAGGCCTAGCGTTAAATTATGTTCAC
This sequence comes from Centroberyx gerrardi, assembly GCF_048128805.1. Taxonomy (NCBI): domain Eukaryota; kingdom Metazoa; phylum Chordata; class Actinopteri; order Beryciformes; family Berycidae; genus Centroberyx; species Centroberyx gerrardi. The sequence goes on along the minus strand of NC_136000.1, from coordinate 16,514,318 downwards.
TTCTGGCCGCAGACAGAATGTGTAGTCACGGCTCTCCTCTCTGGATTCCACCGTGAAAGGTGGATCTTTTTTTAGGATGGGAGGGCAGGACACCAACAACTAGTTATAAGGTCATGCTGCAGTCAGCCCAGGGTCCTTCTGACTTGCCCTGTGTATGACTGGCTTGCCTAACCTGAGACCTGGAACTCTCTCCCGGCAGAGATCCGCAACGCCCCATGTTTGGACACTTTTAAAAAAATCCTGAAAACCCACCTGTTAACCAAGGTCTACGGCCTCTAGTTAACTCTCTCATCCCCGGCAATTATTGCTATTATTATTTTCTGTTCTTGTTTTATTCGTTTTGTCTGTCTGTGTAAAGCATCCTTGGGTCTCTTGAAAGGCGCTATATAAATCTAAGTTATTATTATTATTTTTATTACTAACCTATGGCACACAGAGAAATTAGACCTCAGACACTTCCTTCTGTCCCAGCTGGCTCAGGCCATCCTATGACCATCTCCCTTCTTCTTCTAACACCGCATTTTCCATGGTGTAGCCCAGGATTCACTAGTCAGTCCCAATCAGACTCATGCTTGCTCCCATGCACTTGTGTCCTTTGTAGATTTTTATTAGAGTCAGTCCTCATAGCTGTTTGGTGTATTGTTAATAGTAACTGATAGTTTTGGAGAGCTGGACTTTGGGTTCTTCTGCGCCAGTTAAAACTGTCAGAAAGGAATGTTGACAGTAGAGTGCTACTGGTCTTTCCCACAGATCTGTGTCTAGGTTTTTCCACTGCAAGTGTATCCACTTTTGCTGTAGGTCTGTCAGTCAAAAAAGATGCTTGGCATTGGCTTTGTGTACTTGTGGTTCTGTTAGTTTAGCACTTTGTTATTCCCAGTACACAGTTTGAATACTTTGCTTTATCCGCTTTTGTCCTAGCTATTTTAAGTACATGCTGCAGCAAATACCTAACCATTCATTCACTCTCTCCTCACATCGTTCTAAACAACCGCTAAACATTAATCACCGTTACATTACCGTTCCATGTATCACCTGTTTTGCTGTTTCCTTGGTACTCGTTTGGATCAATAAGCCTTTCATTTTCCAGCTCACTCAGAGCCAGCGCTCTTTTCTTTCTCCATCTGTCTCAGTTGGCTACCCACTGAGTTTGATTGTTGACTTCTTTCAGAGACCCAATCGTTATGCGTATGCTAAAGGTGACTCTAGGTAAGCTGTGTGTGCCTGGCAGCCCGAGCACCCCTGGTGTGTTGTGGTGGCATCTAAGTGGCCTTGTAGCGTCTGGTGAGTTACTGCTGCTGCTACAGACACCGCTGTCACTGCCTGTTTGTCCTCGGCGGTGCCAGCGCCCAGCTCCAGCCAGCTTGTCATCTATGAGGCTGAAAACCGGTCATCATGATTCAGTCTGCTATTTCATTACAGAACATGTTGGTTCAGAATGGTGAGCTTCTCCAATGTCTCTATGGCTTATATTTCAAATCCAGAACAGCCATTGCCCTGTCAGACCCTTGTATTGTTGACTGGCATATGTAGGATAACAGAGTTAAGACAGCAGAGTGTAAGACAGTATTTGTCCGAGCGTGAATGAGTCTCTCTGTATCTTTCTGTACCTCTCTCTCTCTTTCTCTCTCTCTCCCTCTCTCCCTCTCTCTCTGTTCACCTCAGTATGGTCCTTCTGACCTCATCCTTCTACACAGCTCCACAGGGAGCAGTACACAGCAGCTGGACACACGACACACACACACACACACACACACACACACACACACACACACACACACACACACACACTCCACCCGCTCCTTTGAGATTGCTTTAGCTTTTAAGTTGCTTTTGAGGGCTATAAACATGCAGTATACAGTTATGATTTGTTATAATAGGATTTCCAGGGCATACTGTATTGACTGGCTGATCTCTCACTTCTAACTGACCTTCTTTTGGAGCTTCAATCTCAGTGCACTTCACCCATCCTCATCCTATCTCTCTATCCTTTGTTGTTGTTTACTTTCAAAACAGCACTAGCTGCATTTAAGTCACCTTCGTTATGGCTATTCTGTACATTTTTCCCTCTGTCTTTCAGACCTCCAGACCGTCGTCGCAGAGATGTTTTTGGTGTGGCTAACAACACTCTGTCGCGTGAGGCTTTCGGTCGGGGGAACACCACCATCCCCGGCCTAGAGGGAAACAGCACAGATGGGCTGCCCCCTCTGAAGGAGTACCCCTTCTCAGAGGACAGGAGCATGACAGAGTATACAGAAATCTCCAACCTGCAGCCCTTCACTGTCTACCGCATTGACATCCACGCCTGCAACCAGGAGGTGCACCGCTGCAGCGCTGCAGCCTTTGTCTTCTCCAGGACCAAACCTGCAGGTGAGAAACGTGCTGACCTGGATACAGTCTGTCATGGAATTGTAGCACAGTATGCGGTAGCTATTTTTCTGTGTCTCTAACAATTATATTTCTGAAATACAATTGGTAGACGCATTATAATATTGTGTGTGTGTGTGTGTCCCAGACAAAGCAGATGACATCCCTGGAAAGGTGATCTATGAGAGGGATGAGAAGGTTGAAGGTTGCGTGGTGCTGCACTGGCCGGAGCCCATCACACCCAACGGCCTCATCCTGATGTATGAGATCAAGTTCCGACTGGGGACTGAGGTGAGTCTGGCCGGAGTGAAATGAAAGGTCTCGCAATCACTTCACAAGACAAAGATAATTGGTCACTGGTGACAACTTCTGACAACCTCTATGTTGGTTGAAACGTTTTTTTTAAAAACAGCATGCAGAATCAGACACTCCATACTTGACCTTGAGCCCTCACTGTCCCTCAAGCCTTAACCTGAGTGTGTTTGTTTGCCCTTAGCCTGAGAAACATGAGTGTGTGTCGCGGCAGCAGTACCGCGAGCACAGAGGAGCCCGGCTGACCAACCTGGGCTCGGGGAATTACTCCGCCCGTGTGCGTGCCACCTCTCTAGCGGGGAATGGCTCCTGGACGGACACCGTGTCCTTCTACGTGCCTCCACCCAAACGTAATGCGGCATTTCCCCTACATCAAATATACTGACTGTCTTTTCTTTGCTCATTTCATATTGTTCTGAATTCCTCAGTCAGCGTTGATCACTTATTTGTCGTGTTCTGTCTTACAGGAGACTATGATGTTACCTTCTACCTGGTCATCATTATCCCCATCATAGTGATAGTTGTCATCGTCAGTCTCATCACAGCTCTCTTCTTTGTTAACAAAAAGAGGTAAGTGTTTTTTAGGAACATGATTTCCACATAGCCAAACAAAGCTCCTTGATTATGTTTTGGACCTTACTACACTCATAAAACTTAACAACCAGTGTAATGCTAATTAGAGTTAATAGGTGTTGTTTTCATCAACACTCCCCTGCAGTAAAAGAGTAAACTTTCCTATAGAAAATGATCTGTTCTATGTATCCACTGGCTTACTGAGCTGTGTTTTTGTCCACAGGAATAGCGACAGACTGGGGAATGGAGTCCTTTATGCGTCCGTCAACCCAGAGTACTTCAGTGCTGCTGAGAGTAAGAACCATCTCAATGCCAAATACCAAATGTCTTCTCTGCTTTAACTGTGTTATATTCAAGTCAAGTCAAGTTTATTTATATAGCCCTTTATCACAAGCAAGTCTGAAAGGGCTTTACATACTGTGGAAGAAAACTCAGGATGAGAGAGTGGCAGTTTGACAGGTTTATTCAATCTGCAGGTTGGGAGCCAAGGAACTCAACTGTTTTATAGTGCTGAATATTCATGATTATGTTAATACAGATAGAATATAATAAAACTATTGGTCAAAAAGTATAAGGTCATTTAGGCAATACTGAACAAACAATGATAATTACAGCTGTAGCACTTTAAGGAGATGCTAATAAGAGGTGACCACCTTCTTCTAGAAGACAACAAGTTATTATTTTGTCAAGGCCACTTGGCCAGTGTTATCTATGAGATTTGGGCATTTGCACATTCCAGGCTCACAGTTCTGTGAGAAACACACAAGATGTTACTTTTAGAGTTTAATCTTATAATGGTGAAGCAGATTCAGTATTCTTGAGTTTTAGACACTTAAGGTGTAAATATGGGTCAAAGGTTACATATTAAGTGAGCATATAGGAATGTTGCTTAGTATAGGTACTTTTCAACAATACCATGTCATATACCATATTACATCAGTATATACTATATACCATATGCCATATACCATACTACATACACATCATATACTACATCATATACCATACTACATCAAACACAGTCACGCTCACGCCTATGAGCAATTTAGAGCCTCCACTTCACCTGACCTGCATGTCTTTGGACTTTGCATTGACCTGCCATGCGTTGTGTTTCCAGTGTATGTCCCAGATGAGTGGGAGGTGGCCAGGGAGAAGATCACTATGAGCCGGGAGCTGGGCCAAGGCTCCTTCGGCATGGTATACGAAGGCATCGCCAAGGGAGTGGTCAAGGACGAACCTGAGACACGAGTGGCTATCAAGACAGTCAATGAGACAGCCAGTATGAGGGAGCGCATTGAGTTTCTGAACGAGGCCTCTGTCATGAAGGAGTTCAACTGTCACCATGTGGTAAGAAATACACATCAGGCACCGGGGGGGGGAAGAAACGCCTGGATTTTAATGATTTATGATTCAGATGTGGAAAATCAGTGTTCAAAATATTAGGAGCACCTTCAGTTGCAATCCTGTCTCACTTGCCTCAAGGTTCAAAAATCATTCTTTAACCTGTCTCCTCTCTTTCATCTCCATCTGCTCTTAATGATTAAATTGAATTTAATGGATGAAATTAATGGGATCATAGCTTTCACCTGGATTCACCTTGCAAAGAGCATATGGTCCTACTATTTTGTACACTCAGCATACATAAAGTAGATGTATGGCTATGAATAAACCACCGCTTTGTCACATGGAACCCAGTTGTGAGACAGAGCTCTCAGTCATCATTATTTCCTAATTAATCTGCCTGGATGTAGCGAGACAGGGGTCAGCAGGTCGTGAGCCAGAGCCTGAGGCTGCGCTCAGCCTCCTGGAGATTGTATACATTCTCTCATCACCGTGATCACAGCCTCATTAATTAAGCTAAACGGATGTGTTAAAGATTTTCCCTTTGGAAAGACGCTGTTACAACCTTTTACCATGTCTGGCTGCTAAAAAGCCAAACACTTAATTATTAAATTCAATTTGAATAATTTAAAGGCAAGGGATTTTTTACGTTCTTCAAAGCCCCACAGTTAAAAAGAAACAGTTTTTCCAAAGCCAAAGAAATCCTCATTACTTCTCTTACGGAAGTTGTGAAATATGAACACTTAAACAATACTTGTCTCTAGCCTAGAGGTCAATTGAGGGAATACGGAGTAGAGTTATGCCAATGAGAATGCTTGGCACCCAACCCAGCTGACCTGTGCTGTGTTGTGATTGGTCTAGGTGCGGCTGCTGGGCGTGGTCTCGCAGGGACAACCAACCTTGGTGATTATGGAGCTGATGACCCGTGGAGATCTGAAGAGCCACCTGCGCTCCCTGCGCAAAGAAGTAAGCAGCTTTTCCCTCCTACAACACTGGATCAGCTCTGTATCAGACACAATCAGTCTGTCAGTCTGTGAATTGTGTCAGTAAGACATATACAGGCAGACAGATGCACAGACACACACACACTCTATCTCTTTTTCTGTGTCTCTCCCACACCCACATGCACTTGCACACATGCACACGCAGAGTCCATCCCTCACTTGGTGGTACGTGGCCTGAACTTTAGCCATTGTCCAGTGCTGTGGAAAGACAATCGAGGGACTCAATAGTCTACTTGTGCCCTCTACCCGCTCACCCCCTCCTCTCGCTTTGCCACAGAACTCCACCAGCCAGGTCCTACCCCCGCTAAAAAAGATGATCCAGATGGCGGGGGAGATTGCCGACGGCATGTCATACCTAAATGCCAACAAGTTTGTCCACAGAGATCTGGCTGCCAGGAACTGCATGGTAACGGAGGACTTCACCGTCAAGATCGGAGGTAAGAGTCTAGCGAATACAATGCCTTCAGTCTCCCCCGGTTGCTCAATGCTGAACCCGCTCTGCCGGCCTCTAAAATAAGTATTTGGATTTCAGTGAGCGCCTGAGGCAGAGGACAGACTCTTAATGTAGATGGACAGAGGGAGAGAAGAGGTGAGGGAATAGGTCAGCTCTCAGGAGCTTCCTCTCCCGCACATAAGAGTAATATTTAATGGCTTCTCCAACCTCTGTTCCCCTCTCTTCCTCAGACTTTGGCATGACCAGGGATATTTATGAGACGGATTACTATCGAAAAGGAGGGAAGGGCCTGCTGCCAGTCCGCTGGATGTCTCCAGAGTCGCTGAAAGACGGCGTGTTCACTACGATGTCTGACGTCTGGTATGAGAACAGGGCACTCTCTTACACACATGCACTCACACATCCTACTTGTACAAACATGTCCTAATCCAGGGGGCTTTCACAGTATTTCAGAAATGTGTGTATCTTGGGTGTCTGAGTGGATGTGTGTGTGGGTACACTAAAACAGTGCATGCTGTGGGGCTGCCACTGTGAAAACAAGCAGATCATTTGACAGCCTATATTCTTAAGACAGGCACTCTTCACTTAACCGTTGATACATGCATTTCCTCCCCTCCGTCCTCACTGTGGATGCCATGATAGCTAAAAAAAACAGAACCTTAATGTCTTTTGGTTCACAGCTGCCACTGTGAGTGTTTTTCTCTACATGATAGAACAGGATTTTTTTATCCTGTCACCTCTGTCGTACCAGGTCTCAGTGGGACTTCGATTTATGGCTCTGCCACAATTCTCTTTCGGGAAGAATACTTTTTTTTTTTTTTTTAGAGAAATAGAACTGTTTACTAGCTCCCTCGCAAGTTTTTGTTTCCCAACTCAAAGTGTCCCGTGGGTCAGTCCCTACGAGCGGGCTTAAACTGCTCCAGATGTTCTCAAATGAGAGGTTGGAGTGCCAGCGCGAACCCACCTCCACATTGCGTACTATATCTTCCTCTTTGATGTCGCACAGATCAAGTTCAGTATAGCAGGTAGCAGTACGAGTAAGTGACTTTTATTTTGTTGATCAAGAAAAGCTGTGTGACTGTGGCTTTGTCTTTCAACATGAGACTGTTTCAGCCAGTTACATACAGTGTTGTAACAGGCTGTTTTAAAGACTGTTGAGTTTACTCTCAGATCCCGTGCCAGTGGTGAAAATATGACCAGCAAGAGTGAATAAATAGTGTTCTTTGTTTCTCAAGTGAAGATTTTTTAATTTCCTGATAATTAGTTTCATAGCCAGCTCAATGCAGTGCAGCTTGCCTCATCGGAGGTTAAAGTAAGGTGACATATACGTACTTTATACTGCGACTTGTCCTGCAGTAATGAAATCAGTGTGATTCTGCCCCACTGACCGGCACAGTGCTACACAGCCTGCATCACTCTTCATACTTATGCTGCCAGATTTTAGGTTTTACATGATGCAAATAACATAATGAGCAGTATCTGCAGGGTGCTTCTCTATCATACATGATCATTCAAGTGACACAGAATTATGTCCAAGGGTGGAAGTAACTAATTACATTTATACATACATACTGAGATTACTGTAATTGAGTAGCTTTTTGTGTACTTGTACTTTTTTGAGTATAAGTCAGTAATTTTACTTTTACTTAAGTACATTTTTACTGAAGTATTGCACTTCATTTTAAATCACATCCATTACAGAGAACACATTTTGTGGCTCTGCATAAGCAACAGAAACTGGACAATCATAAATTCACAAATTATGGAGCCATTCATAGTGAATGGTCAGTTAGCAAAGAAGAGAACAGTAATATGGCTTTACTTTGTTTGCACTTTATTGTGTAATTTCTAATTTTTCCAATTCAGAGAATCTAGTTTAAACCCTCTCGTCCTTTTGGAAAAAGGACTTCTACTTAAGTGAAATATCAGCAAAGTAACAGTACTTCTACTTGAGTAGGGCATCTAGTACTCTCTCCACCACTGAATATGTCTTACATCATATTGTCTGGTCACTGTGGCTCTGAACCTTGCAATATATTTTATAGGTTGCTTGTGATGTAGAAAGGTGATATGGGAATTTAAGCTGTGCTAATGTAAGTCTCTCTGAAACAGCATCAGCTAAATGGTGAAAATGTAAATGTACATTTATAAATTTGTTCTCTCATCTCCTCTCTTGCTGCAGGTCATTTGGTGTGGTGCTGTGGGAGATTGCCACCTTAGCAGAACAACCCTACCAGGGCATGTCCAACGAACAAGTGCTGCGCTTTGTCATGGAGGGAGGACTCTTGGACAAACCTGACAACTGCCCTGACATGTTGTAAGTCCCTCTTTCTGTCTGTGATGGGTTTTTAGATCATGGTCTAATGCCCTATAACTGTGTAATGTTGTATTTTATGATGTCGTTAGATTATATTTGCCCACTTTCAAAGCCTTCCAGGTTTATGTCGTAACACCCCTGAAGCATGCATTGTTTTGTCCTCTACTGCCACCGTCTCGCAGGTCCTCTGTCCCATAAATATATTTCCCAGCTTCTATTTCAAGTTGTGGCTGTAAGCGTGTAGGATATCATGTGATGTGTATGCCAGCGCAGAGCCAAGCCGAGGCCTAACTGGTGACATTTACGTCACGGGTTAAATGCAGTCCGCTGACGACACGGCCCCGGTGCTCAGCTGGCAGTGAGAACCCTCCTCACCCGTTAGCCTAGGCCCATAGAAGGGATGCCATGACCCGTGTGTGAAAGATGCCCCTCATTCCTGCCGCTGAGAAGGGGCATGAGGCGAGGGATCAGTGTCGGTTATCAGCAGAGGGAGGGAGATGGAGAGCGAGGCAGACAGCGAGACAGAGAAGGAATTCATTAATGAATCACCCAGGCTGTTAAAGAAAAAATAAATAAATAACAGCACAGCCTGCCTGTCAGCCTGCTCTACTGCATACATGCATTTCTTCGCTCCTTCTCTGACCTCAATAAGAAGGCATTCTGCTGTCTCCCCTCCCACTCTCCATGGCTGACCTCACCTTAGAAAGAGAGTGCGAGTAAAAAAAAAAAAAGAAAAAGGAGAGGGCCGAGTGTTATGCAGACACAAACCCCCGGTTTCTATGGCAGCCTGACTGTTTTGTCCTGATTACAGGAGTGTGTGGATTGTGTTACAGAGGTGGTGGTGGTGATGGGGGGGAGAAGGAGGGGTTAGTAGCCCCCCTGGTCTGTGAGCAGCACACAGGGAAGTCAGGCTGCAGCCACTGGGTTGCCTCTGCTGTAATGGCTTAGTGAAGATTTCCAGAAGACTGCTGAAGTGAACCCTGGAGTGCTTACAATTCGCTGGATAGAGCGATACAAGGAGAGGAAGTGGGCAGGATAACAGAGCGAGAGGGGGATGAGTCACATTTGGAAAGCTTTGAATATCTTCCCCTTTCGCTGTTTTCCCATGGTCAGGTAGCTCTGGGTCAGCGATTGTGTTTCTGTCTCGAGTTTCATGTGGACAAAAGTGCAGTCTCTGTCTCACAGGGTTGGGCGAAAATGAAAGACAGACTCAGTGATCATATTAAACATCATGATTTATTGTGGAATGCGCAGTATCACTTACAGTGCTATTATCCATCAAGGTTTCACGACACTAGGGATATTGCATGTGGAAGAGGTGGTTTGAGGGTGTTAAGTTCAGCTGCAGCAGATTCCTGTTCTCCCATAGATGTTTTGAGACCAACTTGCATCCACACTTGGTCTGAAAATTTCTGTTATGCATCTCCCATTTCTGATTTTATTTTTATCTATGTCCACATTACTTTTCATGGTCTTTCTGTCCATCTCTTCGCATCATTGACCGGTCGTGTCTAGACTAGCGCAGATATTGATACAAGACTCATCGCCTCCAAATCTGATCTTGAAGATCCTATTGTAATGCTGCCAATATCAGATATCTGTGACGACACCCAACATTTAATACATCCTGGTGTGATTGCAGGTCAAGTTGTGTAACAAGTGTAACAAGGATTGTGGTTTGACCTTATGGAGCTCTCCTTATGTCAGCTGAAGAACGCGGCTAGATATGCGTATACAATATATACAGTCCCTATAGCACTGTGAACTATTCCATGTTTACTTGTGGTACTCGCATTAATCATGACATGTCAAATGTAAGTCAATTTTGCTTAATGGTAATAGCATGTGTCTGTGTGTCATGACAGGCAGGACGCTGACAAGAAGGCAGGATTTATTGCAATGTTTTTTTCTAAAGTCACATCAGCAAGCATTATGCACAGCAACAGATGGCGGGCTAAGAATTTTTAGCAAGACTACGCCAAGCAGACAGGTTACTCTGGAGCGTGGGCCGGGCTCCAAGCATTACACTCCTTTTCATGGGAGGTCTTACAGCCCGGGTTTGGACATCTGAATGTCAGCTTCGAGACACTCGCTGCACCGCTGAGAAACAAGTCAGAGCTGCCCTCCTGCTGCTTCAGGGTTGAAGTGAGGCGCATGCTTAGGAAAGCACTACCCATAATTCCTTGGTGCAGAGAGGAGTTGGCATCCAGCTGCATAGGCTGTTGTAGACTGCAAAGTGACTGCCGGGAGTGGGAGAGAGTGTAAGACGAGAAAGAGAGAGAGAAAGAAAACAAGAGAGGGAGGAGAAACAGAGAGAGAGAGAGATGACTGAGGTGTTTATGTCAGTAGGCCTTAGAGGGTATTCTTAGCTTGTTTGTGTATAATTGAAGTTGTGGTGTGTGGTATAGCACCACACCAAAGTGTAATAATTCTCTCTTTTATGATGTTGTTTTGACATTCCCTAAGCTCTGCTGCTGGCCTGGCACACTAACCTCATGTATGATTTATTGAGCTGTTGTATACATGCTACATTATTGATCTTAGGTAGGCTATTGTAATATAGCAACAAAGTAGAACTTCACTTACCCAAAATTCAGACATCTGAATTGACCAGTTAAATGAACAGGCATAAATACAATATGTGAAATATGTGACAATGCAATAATATATTGATTGTGTGTGTGTTTCAATTTACTCAATACATGCAATTTAAAGTTTTGTAGCTAACTGCAAGTTTGTCTTTACAAGACTTTATTGGAATACGTTTCATATTTTGAATAGACTTTGCCCACCATTTTAATGAATTTTAATCATTGCAACGTTTCACTGTACAACATCCATTCTATGAGGTTTAAATTAGCAAGGATTTACTGTGATCAGTGTAGTTTTCTGTACTATATTCATGTATTGTCCATACATTTGGTTTAAGATACTGTCAATATAGTGACTTCTGGAACTTCAGTGACATAGACATAACTAAGTAATGAAATGGGCTTAAACTTCAATGTGCCCTGCCACCTGCTGGTGTTAAAAAGATGCGAAAAATTTTCCCTTTATTTTCTCAGTAAATATTACTGTAAGTCTCACCAATTTCAAGCATTAAAAGCAAAAACAAAATCAAAGATTTAATTAACCCCTCTGATCTTGTGTATGTCACTGGCAGGTTTGAGCTGATGAGGATGTGCTGGCAGTATAACCCCAAGATGCGTCCGTCCTTCCTGGAGATCATCAGCAGCATCAAGGATGAACTGGATCCGCCCTTCAGGGAGATGAGCTTCTTCTACAGCGAGGAGAACAAGCCGCCGGACACCGAGGAGCTGGATATGGAGGTAGAGAACATGGAGAACATTCCACTGGACCCTGCATCCACCAGGCAGCCCTCTGCTGCCGCCGCCCCCGCTCCGGGGTGTATAGGAGGCACGCCGCCCCCTCCTGCCCAGCAGTTATCCCCCATGCAAGGCCCTAGTACTCCTTTACTGGGACCTGCGTCTCCCTCGTCCCCGGCCCCGGCCGCCTCGGCCTCGGCGTCTCCGGGCCAAGCCATGGACAAGCACTCAGGACAAGTTTCGGCCAACGGGCCCGTGGTGGTGCTGCGGCCCAACTTTGACGAGATTCAGCCCTATGCACACATGAACGGGGGTAGAAAGAACGAACGGGCTTTGCCACTGCCCCAGTCGTCGGCCTGCTGATATCAGCCCCCTGTGGCCAGACCAGCCCCTCCTCCTCCTCTTACACAGGGTAAAACAAACCTCTCCCCCATCTCTGAAGGAGGGATGGATGAGGTAAGAAATGACAGACATTCTTCTACTGTATGGCAGTAGATGGTCTCTCCACTTCTTTATGATTGCATTATCAAGGTCAAAGATCAACTCTAAAAACTGAAACAGCACAGCAACCTGCTAAAGCATTTGGAGTATCATTTGGAGTATGGTGGCTCAGACTCAACACTGGGGAACTCTGCGGTCTCCTTCCTGTGCAGCCTGTATTGTACAGTCTTTGTTACATAAGTCCTTTAAGAAGGAAAACGATACAGGCATTTATCCTGACTTACAGATATAGTGAGACATGGACTTAAGAAAATAATTTTTTAGCATATCTGCCAGCAAATCCAACAGAAGAGCACTTTTTCTGATGATTTCAGAGAGGATGTTGTGGATATCTGAGTGTGTATTTATACAAACACATGATTCTCTCTATAATATGGTATAGCTCCATTTCTAAAATGACTTTCCATCAAAATTACTTTCTTTCCATGAGCATCAGACTAGCTCATGTCGTGTGAGGATGCCTCAATTATGAATTGTGGACTATGATCATTGTTTCATTTTCCTGTTGATATTTCTGTGGGTGTAGATCCCTTCAGGAGTGGGTCAAAATGGAAGAGGAGGGCCTATTGTGTATCTGCCAAACTTTTGCCAAATCAAGCTTTTTTTTAGTACAGGTCTCCCTTCTTGCGCTTAAGGCTGTGATTCAGAGTTGAGATAAGTCTGGGGACTGGGGATAATACCAAAATTGTTTGTTGGTATTCAGACCATGCTTATCTTTGGTACTAACTGCTCCTTGAGCAGCTGTGTGAGTGGGGTGGGATAGAAGAATAAAATAGAATAGAGTGTCTTGAGATGCGCCGTATTCAGACCTGCAGTCAAAGTTCTGTAGAATTTGCAGAATCTGCGCTGGGGGTGGAATAAATCTAGCAAGCCTTGTGATACTTTGAAGAGAAAAACAATACTACATTTCTGTGAAATGAATTGCTTATACCGTGGCTAGCATAGTAGGAATGAGTGTATTTGGTTCATGATAATTACTATGTTCTATTTGAAATATAAACAAAGGCTTCTTTCAATCAGTTTATATTGGCTTCCTTATGACTTCAAAAATGTCACACAACAATAGTCATAATTCAAATTAATAATTTATGATTATTTCAACTAACAGTTGTTATCATAAATAATTAATAGTTACCCACAGTTATCAAAGTAACCACTAGGCAGGTGATATAATCAGATAATGATAAAAAGATGCTTGAATATACAAATCTACAAATTTAATATCCATAATTCTGACATAAGCCACTATTATTCTGTGAATCATTATCTACTGTATGGATATGACACACAGAAGATAACAGCTTCTGTCAGATGCAGTGGATAATAAGGTTTGTTATATTCTTCCACTTAAATCCAAATAAGGGGTTTATATTGGCTTCAATCCAAACAAGGGGTTTTTCAAAGGACCATTTCAAGTCCCAGTCCCCAGATACCTTCGGATGATGAAATGAGGAAAACCAGCAGGCTGTTCCTGGCGATGGGTTTCTCGAAAATCTCTGATGCACCACCCAAGTCCAGAGGTGATCATCCACGCAGAGTATGGACACAGAGTCTGAGTATGAATGACTTTCCCGTTCATCCTTTGTATCGTCTGAAGGACTTACGCATGTGACTTGAGTCGCAGCCAACTCTGAATCGCAGCCTTAGTCTGTCTTTGCTTCAACATGTCAGAAGAAAAAAAAACATCAAAGCATCATTATTCTCACACCGCTAATCACTGAATTTCACAATCAAGGGATGGGATTTTGCCTGTTCTGTCTCCACTTTAATTTACTCAGACCAGCGCCCTTATCTGTCATTTTTAACTGTACATTTCATTTGAGAGATGAACATCGCTCGCTGAGACTTTGTTGTTCAAATCAGATGGACTTGGCACCAAATAATACCACAAACGCAGATAAAGACCTGAGACAGAAAACAAGACCGTACTGGATCGGCGAAGACTTTAGTAGCCTAGAGAGAACTTTAAAGTCACAGCAGGTCTCTTTTAGAATAGTCATAGTATCTCTACATTTCAAACATATATAAAGGTCTTACAGTTGTATGTTAGACTGCAGGATCATTTTTATACACATCATTGGTTTGTCACTTTTTTAACCTTTTTACGGTTCAAATGTTCGCCTCTATGTCTGTACAGAACAAAGCTGCTATTTTATTCTTTTTCTCTTTTGGATGTTATATATATACAGAAATCCTTCAGGTTTGGTATTTATGGTCTCCACTACAGTCCATTTCTTATATCCTCACACTCTGTTAAAAAAAAATAAAAGAAACAAAAACAAAAAACAAGATCATTTAGATATAAAATTACTTTTTTTTTTTTTTTTCCTGTTACCCCAAACGGTTTTCTGTAACACTACATTTTGTTCATTGCCTTTTATTTTTTATGAACTGTTTCCTCCTGTATTCTTTTTGTGGATGTCTATATTATTATTATTATTATTATTAATATTATTATTATTATTATTTGGAATGGACACCTTAGCTCGATGTGTGAGCGTGTACTTTCTGCACCCTTTTTGTACTTGTTGTCTAGCACTGCGCCTAGCATTGCCCTCTAGGTGCGACTCAATCTCAGGTCAAAGTAAAGGCTTTGCTTTCTCCACACATTCTCATGATTGTCCTCTACTTGTCTCACCTCGTACCCCCCCTTCCTCTTCCCCCCCCCCCCCGCCCCCAAATGCTTTGTTGAGTCCAATAGTGCCCTCTCTCCTCCCCTCTGGCCCCTCACTGACATGTACAGCATACCTGCTCCCCCCCCCCCCCCGGTGCCTCCTTTTGAAGTCAGGATTAGTTCCAGTATACAGGATGTTTTCTTTATACCAGATCTGGTATTTTAACCCATCCATTTCCTGCCTCTCGAATTAATAGGGCTAATTGGGTTGTCTTGTTTGCCTTAATTATCCCAACCATCTGCTACCCATTTGAAATCGAAAACCATTCTTCTTCTTCTTTTTTTTTTTTTTTTTTGCGTCAAAACTCTCAAGCGCGATATCATGCCACTTCTGCGTTCTGTTGATACGGTACTTCTTTAAAGTGAAAACAGGTCTTATTATTTGTCTTCATAATCATTGCTTCTGTAAACCAAATAAAGGATGGGTTAAAGTCCAGGGAAGGGATCACATTTCAATGTCATGAATGGAATAGGTCTTATACATGGAGGCTGAATAGTAAAAGTGTTTTGAAGGATTTCTCCTCATCTTTTGAAAATGTTGCTTGGTGATTATTTTTTTTTTCTTTCTTTGAAGTTTTTTTTTTTTTTTTCTGTAGGAGTGTTATTTATTTATTTTTTTTATTTTTTTCCTTTTGTGATATCAGTTTAAATCACTGTATAAATGCCCCATGATTCAGTATAAAGTTGGATTTTTTTTGTATGTATTTTCTTTGGTGTCATGACTGGGGGACTTAAAACTTTTTTTTTTTTTTTTTTCCTTCAAGTATATATCTACCTCACTCTTTTTAAATATATGTATGCGTATGAAAAAAAAAGTACATCTCACTCTTTCTCATTAGTTTGTATAGAATAACCTCGTTAGTCTCTGGAGAAAACCTCATGATCTGGATACACCCACAGGGATCTAGATGAAACCTCACAAGTGGACTAGGGTGGGAGATGGAATATCTGTGTGGAGGTTTGAATGCTGTCCCGCCGTAAGATTGCCCCTACCAATTTCTGGTTTTCAGAAGGACAGTTTATAGTTCTGAGAGTACGGAGGACAAGGATGCATGTGGGCCGGTGCGGTGCAGAGCGATAATGGAGGCCTTCAGCACGGTGCGGTTTACTTCTCTCTTTCAGAATCGGTTCAGGCTGTCGTCGGGTCCTCATATGAGAAAGGATTAGCATAATAATGTTAACCTTTATTTTTTTTTTGACTGGATTGTTTGCAGTGTTGTAAGACTTTGAACAGTGCAATATATATATAGTATATGAGATGAGGCCGGGTGCAGAACGTCCACATCAGACATTCCATCTCCGCTGACTCCCAACAACATTAATTTTCACAACCTCAAATCCTCAGACTATCAAAAGAGGGTTAGCAGACAGGACACCTTAATCTTCTCATCTAAAATGCATTTATGTAGATAACACATCAGTTATCATGGGGAATATTTAAAAAAAAAAAAAAAGGGACAGCATTTTATTGACCTCCGATAATCAGTATGTCTTTGCAAGGTGTAAATCCTTTGCTGTTTAGCTGCAGCCTACATTCAGGTTACAGCGCAAAAAATCAACATTACAACAACTTTCAATCCTTCTGAGTTATTCCAAACATTGAGATGTCAATCACGCTCTCAGAAAATACTTTTTAAGAATACATTCTGTTGTGTATTATGTATCAGTACTGTGAAAGTCTGGTAAGCATTTTTTCTCCGCAGATAACATACTACACAAAACCTCCATAGCGATAGCAGCAACTCCACCTCCAATACGGTTCTGCCCTCAGTGGGAAATCCACAAAATGGACGACATTCTGAGTGGTTTCTCGGGTCAATGTGGGAACCAAAGCCGCAGAAGAAACCCTGCTCTTGTCACTAGGTTTATTAGAATTTGCTACTCCATCTATTTTTGCCCTTAAACTCGCTGTAGCTATGTGAACGCCATCATCCTTCTCCTGTCCACCATGTCTACCTGCTGATTGCCATGACGATCTAGCTCTAGCGATGGCTAATGTCCAATATCATTAGAGTGCATCCCCATATGGACCCTTCTCATAACCATTCTGTAATTTGAGTGGGTTCGGTCAGCATTTTGATCATTTGGAAGTAAACACTACACCCTTCCCTGCCTATTGTATTGCTGCTTACGATAATGCTGCTGGTTCAAAGTGTCACCTGAGCGGATCTAAATCGTCTTAAGTATCAGGTGTAAAAAGGTGGCCATGTAGCTTTTAGATCCCCCGGCTTCTCATAAAACGTCTTTTTTTTTTTTTACTTTTTCCTCACAGGAGGCATGTGGAGGGCGCTGTCTCAGGGCAAAGGGCTCCTGGGCTGCAGGACTGGAGGCATAAAAAGGCAAATTATTTGAAAACTCTATGTTGAAATTACCACCCAAAAGCAATAAAAAAAATGGGATCATGAATAGGACAATAGTTAACTTCTGATGTGACATATGAGATTACATTTGGGGGCTCAAAGTAGGTTCTTCCTAAGCATTGTATCCATGTATGATCTAAGAGAATACAAATCTAAGAGTAAACATTTTTTTTGGTGGAAAAACAGACAGTTGGATTGCTGTTGGACATCATGCCACAGATCGGTATAGAAATCACCACTGACAAAGGCCAACTGTGCTTGTGTTGTTACTTAATATATTTGTATGTTGTTGTTTTTTTCGGTTTGGATGTATGTAATGATAAAATACAGACATTTGTGATATATTTCCGCTCTTTCAGTTATGGAAATAGATATAAAGTTGACCTGTTGTGAGGTGAATATCTGTTCATATGGAGTGCTGCCATGGTTCCTTAGTTACCAGTAGATCACAAACCTGTCAAAACCACAGCGTAAACAAACACACGGACATAAATAGGACAGGGATGTCGAGTAGATTACGGGTAGTCATGGTAAAGAGTAAACAACATGACTAGAATCAGATGATAGGCCTACGTTTACAGTAGAAGACTAGTTGCTTTTTGCATTGCCAGATTGCAAGCGTAAATATAGATTGACTGAAAAAGGATTCAACTTAATCGTCTTTATCATTTCAATTTAACTTCTTCAGAATGTTCTTCATGCAAACCTCAGGTTTATGGAGGATGCATAAATGCATTCAAATTGCAATAATGAGTTTGAGGTTTATCACTATCATGCTTCTCTTTTTATGATTTGCATTCCTATAACTTCAGAGGGGGCCTTGATCTACTATTATTTTATTAACTTTCACAAAACCTGAATCTGTGTGTTAATTCAATGATTGGAAAAGAAAATTCATCAAAAAGCTTCGCTAGACTCTGTCTTCTTTCAAGTTCTGTAACTGAGGCCTCAAGTTTTTTCACACCTATAGGTGAGATGGTGTATTTTTGACATGCCATCTCCAAATGTGTATCTGAGAATTTCTTGTATTTTCTTTTTTTTCTGAAATTTTGAATAAAAAAGTGAATGAGAACTATCACCGTTTGTTATGTCTACTTCATTACCTGGGAACCCATGATTCCTCGATCATTAACAGTATTATCTATATCTGTGGTTTCACAGTGGTTCTCAAACTAGGGGTCGGGACCCCCCCAGGAGGTTGCAAGATAATTTGGGGGGTCGAGAGGTTATTTGTGGGATAGGGAAAAACATAATTCTACTATACAAATCCATTATCGTGTAATTTTTCTGATTTTTCTCAAATTTTTGCTTTTTTCTTGTGAAATACTGAAGTTTTCAGCCTCTAGACCTCCTCTGATAATCAAACGAAATGACCTGAAAAGGGAAAATATTTTTTTGGTTGAACTGTCCCCCACTCTGCATATGCAGCCTGTGATGTGGGTGGTAAGCAGGCATCGCTTCGTTTTAAGGGGGAGAACCACTGGTCCACCAAGCCTGAGGTCACCGTGACTGATGTCCTCAGGAAGCCCACTGTAACGGCACCTCATGCTGTTTGTGAAGGGCCATCCAGCTGTCTGAGCATGGCCTGAATGACGGTCTGCAGCAGAGGGACCAGTCTGTCAGCTGAGGCCAGGCTGCCGGATGCAGGAACATGGATGAGTGCTGCTCTCCCCTGACTGTGAAGCAGAGAGCAGTAATACGCAAAATCACAGAGGTACCTGAGGAGGAGGAGGGAAAGCATTATCTTATAATCTGAGTGTCTTTCAGCGCACAGCCACACTGCAGAACCAGACGCCTACCTGCCAGCGTCCCTCGAATAAATCACATCCATCCCTGCTTGTTTTAACAGCTTGGAGAGAGACTTCATATCTATAATGGAGTCCAGTTTCTCTGCTCCTCCTTGCATGCAGCAGCCACTTTCGGGACAGAAGCCACACACATCTCTGTCCGAGTATCCGCTGTTCTTCCCTGTTTGCTCCAGCATGATGACTCTGGAACCTCTGGCTATCCCGAGATGCACAGCAAACTTGGACACACACATACACACAAAGGTAAAGTGAGATATTCAACTTCTCATAGCATAACCAGAATGGCCAGTGTATTGACATAGGCTTTAACAACAAGTATCCAGACTTGAAGACCATATTTACCTTTGGGTTGAGAGTTTGCCAAAGTTCAGCGATGATCTGTTGTGTTTTGACATAACTCACTGGCACCTCCTTGATGTAAACGCCTCTCCCCTCTCCCAGTCCAACCAACTTCAAGCCCTTCAATATTAACATGTGTACATTTTAAGTCGATATCGTGTGCTATAGGCTATATCATGGAAAGACTTAACTACCATGCACGGGCCTGTAAAATATTTCAAAGTTTACCTGGGCTGCTTTCCAGCTGGGGTTCACCAAGAACTGTCTGAAAGGTCCAAACCCTCAAAAGATTAAAAGACTTACATTTTCCCACCACTCCAAGTATACATAAACTCCAGTTTTACGAGTTAGCGGAATTGTGAATCTATATTTTCCCAGTTTACCTGTAACGACCACAATTTCGCGTTCATCCATAACGCAGTCAAGTTTCCAGAGTCTACAGGCGCAAAGGAAAGACAGAATAATTCAACTTTACATTGTGTATTAAATAGCAAGACACTAAAACAAGTGAAGAGTACGTTTCACTTCTATTCGTGCGTCAAGCTAAATCTTATGAGAAGGACAAACCACAGACCCGCAGCTCTCTGTTTGTCCACTTGGGAGAGCTATTCCCCTGGAAATGATGAAGCCTCTGCCCGGAAGTGCTGCCTTCAAGTGCTCCTCGTAAATTCCTACATTTTCAAATTGAGAAGTCATAAAAGACGACTTTTCGTACATTGTAGTGCTTTTGGTCGGAAACAGGCAAAATTGACCCTAAAAAGTAGGATTTTTTTTGGGTGGCTCTTTTGTCTCTCTGTTGGCACAGAGCTTCTTTGTGCTGCAGCGTCGGAATGAGCAGGGGGAAATCTGCATCAGGCATGTTGATTCATTAAAAACCAAAATGCATGACAGCAAAAAGTAAAAAAAACAAAACAGAAAAACATTGAAAATAGAAACATACAAGAATATTAATTGTCTACGTGGAATGCCAATCAATTCCATACAATAATAGGCCTATGTTGTTTTCAGTTATTTCAATTTCAGTTTAGTTTTCGTTTTCAGTATGAGTTCGGTCGTTTTAGTTTTATATTTAATATTATTTATTTATTTAGTTATTTAAACAAGTATTTGATTTTTATTTAGTTTCAGTTGTAGTATTTTTGGTCGGTGTCATATTTTTTAAGGTATAATGATAGAAGTTCAGAAAAGGTATTTTGTTTGCAACAAGTGTGTAGGCTAATATAAACAAACAATAAATCCCAACTTATTTTTTGTTAATTTATTTTCATACATTTTTCAATAGGCCTACATCCTCAACTAGCCTAACTTAAAGTTGGTTTCCTGCTGTACAAATAAAATGCACTAGCAGACTCAACAGCAATCTGACTTCAAATCATATATCTTAAAATAACCCCAGGACTCTGGGGTTTTATCCCAACTATTTTCAAAGGCAATGGCAACGCTGGCACTTTATCCAAGAGCAAGAGGTGCTCATGGGGGCTGAACCAACATAGGACCAATACTTCCATGGGCTGAACAAATAGAGCTACAAGATAGCGCCATCTTGTGGCCTAGTAAGCGTTCAGTATAATATCCAAAGATTCTCCACCCAAAATCCATTCGCTTTTTTATACCCTGCACATAAGCAAGAAGATGAGAACTAAAACATGTCACGCACATTTCTATTTTATTTAGCTAGTTTTACAAGCAAACAAGACAGTTTTAGTTTTCAAAAGTCTTTTAATTTTTATCACCTAGTTTTTGTGTAAGTTTTAGTTTCATTTCTATAATAGGCTAACCTTGATTCCGACTTTCACAGTAGTGTTTACCACTTTGTTGCGCCATTCGTGTAAACCATAGACTGTAAAAAAGGGTAAAGTGTAAACTCAACTAGTCTTTATATTTCTGACGGCACGTTAAAGCATCATCACATCTGCCAGGGAAACGGACCAGCTTGGGCCGATCCTCTGGACCCGCCCACCTCCTGCACTTGTCAAAGGGCAGTGATCGCAAATTGCATCACAGTTCTGCCTACAGACGCACACGCAAATGACACCAGGAGAACCTGTCCTCTGACTTCACACAGCAAAGAAAACCCTTTTTAAAACTCAGAACAATTTTTATTAATTACGTGCCAAAATGTTGCAATTCAGGAGAACTTTTGAGAGCGAAAAACATCAACTGCAGGAGCTCAACAACAGACTTTCCCAGTACTTATCAAGAACCAAGCAGTTGGAGCAGGAAAACGCCTGTCTAATTACTGAAATCAATAAACTCAGGCAAACAAAGACGGCGGAATGGGAGCAGCAATACAAGGCCGAGATGCGGGATCTGAGGAGAATGGTGGGACAGCTGTCGTTTGAAAAGTCCCAGGCCGAGATGGAGAGAGAGAAGCAATGGCGAGAGTTGCAGATGGTCCAGTCTCTGTGCAGCCAGGAGACCGAGGTGTGCAGAGACATAGGTGGCGAGCTGAAAGGCTGCGAGAAGGAGCTTCACCACGCTCACAAAACCAACAGTGCACTCGAGCAGCGTTTATTCCAACTAGAGAATGAGTATAAATGCTTAGAGGACGCGCACAATCAAGAAATTGCGCATCTCCGGCGTCAGGTCGACTCCCGGGTGGTACCCATCATCACGCAAACTTACCATGGGCCTCAGACGGCTTCCTTGGAAGAAGTACAAGAGTATGCCCGAGGGCTGTCCGAGGGATGGATTGAAACCTTCGAGATGTATCAGCAAAAGGTCGAAGAAATGGAACAGTCGATCAAAGCGGACCAGGCGAGACTGGAAGACCTGCGAAGGGAGAAGATGCTTTACGCCGCGGAGTTCGACAAATTACGCGCTGAGGCGGAAAAACAAGGCCAGATTCAAATACATCTTGAAGAACAACTCATGCATATGCAGGACACATTTCGTGGGGATTTCACTGAGTTTCAGGTAAGGATGAGCACGTTGTGACAGTGTAAGGCAGACAGTAGGCTACTCTTATCTTTTTTTAGAGAGATTGAAGTGAAGCCAGAATTTAAGGAATTTAGTTCTATTCAAAGACATGCCTAAATATACAAAATTGGAAAATCTCCAGAATCATCTCCCCTTTGTCCCACTAAGCCCTGGGATACTCCCTCTGCGCCCTGCCACACCCACTGGAAGTGGGATAAGCACAGTGATGCACAGTGTCAGCTACAAGCAAATTATCTGACATCTGATCAGTCTGCTTCTTAGGGGAGAACAGTAAGCCTAAATACTTTGTTCAATTCAAGAATATAACATCACAATCCACCCATTCCTAAAATTCGTCAACAACATAAGCTCATGTAATGCAAAATACGGCATCCTGTGTTGTATAAGTCAGTAAAAATGGCCTCAAGTGCAAATATCATCTGACATATGGCTGTAAGAAGTGACATAATGTAACCAGCCTCACTCTGGCTGTTTGAGTGCGATTACCACATAGATGTTGGCTCTGAAATCAATAAAACTCTCCTCACTTCTAAATATATTGACATTACCAACATTAGGTGGTGGTAGGCAAGTTTGTGTTCTCATAACCATCAAACAGAGAGCATGGGATCTTGCATGCAGAATTTGACCCCAGTATAAAAGGATTGAATAGCTTCGGTAAATGGCATTTTACCTCCCCAGCACTAAATGGCTCTTAGCTACACCAGCCATTTAAACCAATTAGCTGTCAGACTGACAAATCCTTATTACCCTCCTAAAGATGGAGCCCCAAGCAGGTCAGTCTGCTGCGACTGGCTACAGTGCTCATATAGGCATGCCTTTAATATTGAAGAAAAAAAAAAGACATTTTTCTCACAGTTTAACCCCATGTTACAATCTGTAATTGAACATGACATCTGTTGTGGGATGCCAACTGTCATTCTAGGGGCCTTCAAAGGAGCTTCAAGTAAGAATTATAGGGACAGACACTGGCTTAACTGGTCCACATGATTAATGCAATCTGTTAGTGGGATCAGACTTGATTTACACAGGAAGTGCTCGCCCAATTCAACATCTCTCTGCAAATGAAAGGTGAAAGAGAATTAGTGTCTTAAAGAATCCAACAGAAGCAATATCAATACAACCCTACCAAGTTCACAACTTTCTAGGCTTTAGTAAAATAAAATGGTTTCACAGATCATGTTAAAAAGGAGATGAATGATACAGTACTTTCAGTTAAATTGTGAGATAAACAAATAAATCACATCCCAAGGGACATTACTGTCAAAATATTACACTATGTACAGGGCTAATGCCAGTTGTCTTTTTTTTTGTTGTTTTTCCAGATGATTATTGAGCAGCTGGAGCGTGAGCGGAATATTTTGGCTGACAGCATTGCAGACAAGCTGCGGGAGCATCAGCAGCTCCTTCAAGTCAAGATGGATCTGGGCATGGAGGTGGCTGCCTACAGGTGAGCCCACTGCTTTTCATAATTTATGTCTGAACAGAAATTCATTTTATAGCACTTTAGTGCTGTTCAACAGGTATGAGCTTCTCAAACTTAATCTTTCAAACTGAAGTTGAAAGATGAAAGCAGTGATAAACTTGGTCACCGTTCGCTCTGATGGTGAAAACACATTTTGAAATATTATTGCATGAGGAAATGCAGTCATAATTCTCTGTATTGTTATGACTGTTTAGATTTTTTTTTATGCAATTGTAAGCTCCATTGGTGGCTTTTATATGTATTGAGTTTAAATTCAAAAGTTACATTTTTTCTTTCAGGTGACATTTCCATAGGCTGTTATCAATGCTTTTGAAAGAGAACCCTTCAGTGGCTCTTTTGTTCGATAAGTGATTTCATCAAACACATTAGATAACATTAGAAAATCATCTTCTTGCTTTCCCATCAGCCCTGACACTTAGAGTACCCGTCTGCATTCTCTGCCTTCAGTTATATCAACTCCTCTGCGTACTTATTCTTATTCATAGTTTTATAAATACACATACATACATTTTCAATACGGCCCTTAAATATTTTCTATTATTCATTGTGAGTTTATAGGAAGCAAAACATGAAGTACATAATTGCATTTCATATCCTGCACAAGATGTTCAGTCTTCATGCTGCTGTTATACAGTAGCCACTCTATGATCATAACAACAGACATGCTATTTTTACAAAGGCACTCTTTGGATCCATTTACATAGCTATTTATATCAAGCAGTGAAGAACATATTTTCATTTATTAAGGTTGTATCTACTGGCTTTCATCAAAGATATCCACAACATTTCATAACTCATAACTTCATTACTTCTTAACTCATATCCCATGTCATCTATACAGCCTTAAACAGATTTGTTGTGGGATTTTCTATGTTAGTATCCAACCAATTTCCAGGATGTTTTTGCAGGCAGTTGTCTACTTCAACGTGTCTCTATAAGGCGAATTCTCCAGTGGCACATCTGGTTTGTTTTGAATTTTTGGAATAGGCAGAATGTTTCCTCAGAGGCGTAGCGGTGGCTTGTGTTTTAGGATCTATGTCATGAGCCTGCTTTTGCTTTGGGATTCATAGCAAAGTGCAGACAGCGGCACATTGTAGCTGTTATTTTTAGGTCAGTCTTTCGAGAAGCACCCTCCGGAGAGGTTGTTACTTTTTGAAGGACTTCTACTTGCTCTCTCGTTATTTACTTTTGTTGAACCATGGCCAAAGAAAGGTGAGCTGTTTTACCAAACTGTTATCAGGTCATTGTGAGATGACAGTGGTTTGTTATGATGTTTTTGCTGACTACTGCCCTATATGGCCAGGTCCCTGGATTGATATCGTCTTGTAAGCCTGTCGTGTTTATGTTTGAGGTTTGAGATGGCAGAGCTGAATGATGTGCATCGCCTCATGAGGTATCTGTTCATCATTTTTTACACGCAAGTGGGAAAACGTTAATGACTTTGAAATAGGAAGATTACCTAATGATTTACCATGAATTATTTGCCCTTGACTTGAATGACTTTTTTGTCTTATTCGTTTTTTGCTCGTTCAGGGCCCTCCTGGAAGGCGAGAGAGTAGATCTGCAAGACGCACACAGGAGGGCAAATCAACATCAAAGAGAAAGAATAATAGGTATTGAGAAGTATTTACTTAATTGTTACTTAATTGTTGTTATATGTTGATCACACGAGTACTTTGTGAGTGTATTTATTTTGATAAATGAGAATATATGCAACCATTGTTGAATTAGATGAACTAAGCAATGTCTTTTACCAAACAGTCAATAGTAAGTTTCAAGAGCTTTGACTTAACAGGAAATGTTTGTGCATGAAATGTTGATTCATTCTCTGCCTCAGATATCAAGATGCCTTCCCAACCCTACACTCCAAGAGCGGCCACCTCAACCAGACAGCATGTGGATGTCAGGTACATGGAGCAGACGTCAAACCTGAGAAGATCCCCTGTGCCTCGCTCTGGGTCCATTAGTCCCTCCAGGGTCATTCCTATTTCAGTAACAGGCTGGGCTCAGCATCAGAGTCCTGCGTCCAGGAGGGATATGATCTCGTTCACAAAAGCTCGGGCTGCTGCTTCTGCCTCTGCCACTACCACCAAAGACAAACAAGTGGCGCAGAATGAAAGCCAACGTAGTCGAGATGCAGAAAAGGTGCAGAAAAAAGCAGCAGAAGAAAAAAGTGTGAAAATCAAACAGGCGTCACAGCCAGAGAACCAATTCAGCCCCATCATCTCCCCCACAGTTCACTCCAAATCAGTGAGAGTGGTGTCACCACCAATGATGAGCCTGGGTAATAATACAGAGATGGACAGCAAAAGGAAAGTGAGTGATGAAAAAGAGGAGAAAGGAAATGCATATCAGAGTGATTTCAAAGGTAAAGGCAACATAGAGGCTAAGACAGGGCCAAGTGAGAAAAAGATATTAGAGTCTGTGTCTGTGGAGGAGATCATCGAGAAAGTGATAAAACCTGCAGGTTTGGATGCTAAAGTGAGCTCATCTGGAGAATCAAAGGTCACATACCATGTAGAGAAAACTGAGCAGGAGGATGGCACAACTAAGACACAGATTGTGTTGGAGTCCAAGGTGGAGGAGGAGCTGGATTTTTCTGAGGACACTGCCCTGGATGACCTCCTCAGCAGAGGGGTGAAAAAGGTGACACTGGAGGACATCAAGGACACAGCGACGGGAAGTATGATCCAGAATCTGCTAAGTGGCCTGCAGGGAGGAGAGAACCTGGCAAATAAGTCGGTCAATGTGGAAATCATTGAGGAGCCTGTGGAGTCTCACAGCGATGAGGAGTATGAGGTTGAGCAGACCATGTCTAGTTTTCAGCCCTCCTCAACATATTTCCAAATTGAGGAGCTTGAGAATGTCCCTCACGACTCTGAAGTTCAGGAGAGTGATGATGATACCTTGAAAACCTTAATGACAGACAAAGGCTATGGCAAGGGTGGATCTGTACAAGTTCAAGAGGTCTCCAGAGAGAGTGAATCTCCATACTTCTCCCATGGTCAAGAGCCTCATGAGTATTTTGTCTCCACACCAGATGATAATCTGTCCGAACATGAGGAGGGTGGTGGCATAACCTCATATGGCCATTATGGAGTTGTGGATGACCTATCAGATGAGAGGTATTACCAAGATGAAGGACTTCCAACGAACAGAATGGCTGCTGAGGAAAGTGACGAATATAAGTTCATATCAAGTGATCACTCATTTGTCAAAGAGAGTTTCCCAGAGTGCATAATTGAAGAGGAGATTCATGTCTCCCCAACAGTGCAGGAGTCAGTGCTTGAGTTCCTGAGAGAGGACTCTTTGGACCCCAAAGAGCAGCTAAAGGGAGCCCTAGAGAAGATACAAGGCTCGGTGTCAGGTCCACTGAAGGACGAATTGGCTTTCCTCACAAACGTTAGTAGCGACAGTCCACAGAATTTGGCTGTCGATGTCAAAAAAGTGCAGCAGTCGACTGACAATGGAACCATGACCATTGTCGCAGAGCTGAATGTCTCTCAAACTCTGGAGGATTCTGGGCTGCTGGAGGCAGAAGGAGATGATCTGTCTGAGGAGCAGATCATGGCAGCTCTTCAGTCTTCTAATCCAGGGCTCGAGAAGGCCCTCCAGGGCGGAGCAGGAGGAGGGTACAGCATGAGAGTCTCCACAGATCAGGATGTTACACATGTTGAAGGGCTGGAAGGCTTCACCACTGAAGGAGAGTCTGTGACTGACATCACTGAGTGGCACACCGAGCTGGGGCCATCAGAAAAGTCCTTCACCTTCCAGATGGACGTAAACAACAGCCAAGCTCAGG
Source organism: Centroberyx gerrardi (assembly GCF_048128805.1). Classification (NCBI taxonomy): domain Eukaryota; kingdom Metazoa; phylum Chordata; class Actinopteri; order Beryciformes; family Berycidae; genus Centroberyx; species Centroberyx gerrardi. The sequence continues at coordinate 16,486,717 of NC_136000.1, read as the reverse complement.
CTAGCTCAGAGCCAGTGCTGCAGTCTCAATTCTTGGATACTCAGCTGAAGGTCTCTCATGAGAAAAGAGTCGCAACAGTTTACCTTGAAAGCACTTCAGATGACTAATGAAGAATCCAGTCAGAAATTTTTCAAACTACAATACTCGCCAATTTAACACTTGTTGAATCGCACATCCGCAGGGTTTTCTCATGCAGCAATCCACACATATGGCAGTAACATTGGTCTCAGACTATGTAATAATGCTGTAATTCTTGCAGTACAACATTAAATAATAATGCATTGATTCTGGTGCATTATTTTACTGTATCTGTATATCTCCTGAGACTTGGTATACTTAGTTCACCATCAATGCAACTCACATGATCCCAGAGAAACTGAGTTGTTAAACTGCTCGATGAATACATATTTTTATGGTATTAATTGCAGCATTACTACACAGCCAAACAAAATACTTAATGGTGAGCCTGACCATGTCTTCATTTTTTATAGGCTAGCTTCAGTTAGGACTAATGTCTACATATTGTAGCAACTTTTTATGGCAGCATTTTTGATGGAATATTTTGTTGGCATTGGTTGACTGATTTTATAGCTTTCAGTTTATCTTAAAACAGATTTCTTTAATATTCTCTAGATTTCTCTATTTTTGTACTAACCTGTGCTACACAGCTGTAATCTTATCTTTCTTTTTCATTGAGACACTACTTATGCAATGATGTTAGTATATATTGTGGAACACGGTGGTTTATGTTAAGTAGTAGTTTTTGACATGTACAGAACATAGTAAAGCTCAGCTGTGGACAAGAAAAAGTAGGCTTATACGTAAGTTTCCTAGAGAAGTGGGGGAAAAAAGCTGGTGATTTGAAGAAATCCCTTAACTTTTAAACTTTAAACTGAAAGAGAGCAATTGTGCAAGTACATGTACATTCAGGCTTATGTATTTTCAGACTATATAAACTCTTCTTTCTACTAATTACAGATCTAAATTATGTTTAATCATATAATTATGAAAAATAATTGCATATTATACAACCAAACATGAGTTACTTGATCAAAGTAATCAAAATGAAAAACTTGCAAACATGTCAATAAAAACATGGTGCCATACCATTCTAATCACCAAATAGTGATTTTTTTTTTTTAAACTTTGTATGCATTTAGGGAGCTCGATGTAATCCACCATTTTGAATTCCAAAGAAAAGTGCAGTCAATTTGAAGAGCCAGTGGTAGGATGAAAGACCGAAAAGGAAAAGTAGATAGAAACTGATGAATTAAGAGGGATGCAGCCTTAGTGTTGTCAGGGGAAATGAAATATAATCCCGTTTTGTAATTTGTCTTTCTGAATCACAGTATATTTTGTTTGAACACCTTTTGCTTGTACACATTTGGTGACCAGAGTGTTGGCTTGCAGGATTCACCTTTGCTCTGAGATGAGAGTGTGTTCCTGACCCGTGGCTATTTTTGGATCATCAGCTTAGTGGCACTGAGTGTTCACAAGGGTGTGTTGTGTACTAGTTGTAGAAGCAGAAGTGATCCAATATGGTTTCAGCCTGTTACGCATCTTTTACGTTTTCCCTAAGCTGCTGTATAACTCTCACTTGCTAACAACTGAGCACTGTCTTCAAAGATCGCCTTATTGGCACTGTCATTGAAGAAGAGTGTAGAAATGCAGTGTTGAGTGTGAATTTCATGCTTTCAAATTGCCTATTAACACGTTTATCACTTCAGAAATCTAAGAAATGAAACCCTTATTAAAAAGAATTTATTGCATTTAAGCACCCTGATACAGTGCATTTACATATATTTACTGTTGCACAAACTGCAGTATTTTGTGAAAAAAGATTCTGGAATACTGTTGTTACATCAGTGCACTTAAATTGTGGTTTAATAAGGCAATCCTTTGTTAGATTACTTATGTAATAATCTGGACACGGTGTGCCATTTCATAGCATAAACTAGTACTGTACATCAGCGTGCAGAAAATATATAATTATATACTCAATGTTTAACAAGTGTTTCCACCCTGGGCACCCCATCATCATTGGTTTTATTGAAATAATCATTTATATTGAAGAAATTATCATTTTGGTTTTGGTTGATATATTCCAGCACTTATTTGGACATTGGTTCATCCCTTAAAAACAATTAAAAACTACTGTGAGTAAAATATGCTTTCTGAGTGTGAGTATTTCTTCAAACTCAGTTATTTCACAGAATGTACAAAATAACACAAAATCAAGTGTTGCCCATGGACATGGAGGGGAGCAATGAAGTCCATTCTGAGCAGTGGCACCTGCCTGTCTAATCGTACAGAAGACAGACACAAATGTAGACAAGAACAGAGGAAATGAAATGGAGACCACTGTCAGTAGTCCTTGGTCCGATTCCAACTCATCTACCTTCTTGTAGCAACGAAGGAAAAGAGTTTTAAGAGTCAGAGATGTTGGAGTTGCCCTCTTTTCCATAGGATGGTACAACTGCAGAGAAAGGAGGCCTCGTTTTCCCACTGCCTTGCCTTGACCGCCTCTCAGCCACCTCTGGTGCCCTGGAAAACATACATGGTAGTATCACTGAAACACAAGTCGCATTCCTAGGTTTACACACATATTTCTGTTCTTTTCTTAACTGTTTGTGTAACTACACCGCACTACTAAGTTGTTAGTATTACTGATCGGCAACAGTGGGCCTCATGCCTCAAGCATTAAAACATGAAAGCATGACATGCAAGTCAAATGTTTTAATGGTAAGGTACAGTTTAATTTGTAGCGGATATAACCCAAAGGTCTGCATATCTACTTAAGATTTACCGGGCCAGCATGTCCACAGTTTTCTGCGTAGCTCTTGTCTTCTTGTGCTGAGGACCATACATGAAACTCTGGATCTCCAGGCACTAAAAAAACAGCATAGTGGTCACTGGAAGACGAGAGGTGATATGAATACTTCCTAGTAACATGTGAATGAAGCTCTTAACATCCCAAAATAACCGCTGTACCAATCAGAGGTTTAGATAACAACTGTGCTGACCAGAGTAGATTTGACCAGGGGATCATCTGGATGTATTTCTAGGACTGCAAACTAACAACCCAGGAATCTGAGCTGGTTTACCCAATGAATTAAAGAAGCAGCCTGCGTGACTTTCCATTCTACAATTAGTTTGCTCTAATCAAAGGAGAGGAATGAGCCATGACTGCTTATCTCCATGATGTTAGAACATGTTGGCTAAATTTAACATAACTCAGTAAAACCAACACACACACACACACACACACACTACACACACCACACACATACTACACCTACCCCCCCCCCCCCCCCCCACACACACACACACACACACACACACACACACACACACAAAGTGATGTAACAGCCACGATAAAAGACTGCCCGCTATTTCCACAATCACCATAAATTACAGGGTGTCAACGGAACTTAGTTTAATCAGGGAAAGAAGGAGCTAGCTCTTGAACAAGGGAAGTAAAAAAAAATATTGGAACAGGTCCATCTGGCCTGATGGATGTTTTCACTGTTGCTAAGGTTGATGTAATGGAAGGCTTTTTTTCCCTGCAGCACGGCAGAGGAAGGGGAAAATGTCAAGTGTGTGTGCACCATTGTTCTTTCTTTACTTTGACTGTGGATGTCATGTATGTGCGAGCCAGGCTTCCTTTGGAACGTCCATATGAAAACAAAACTTACTTCTCGGGGTGCAGTTGTTGTCATGCTCATGGCAGAAGAACACGACCTGACAGATCTGTTCTGTGTCAGGATAACTCAGAAAGGTTAGCAGTCTGACGAAGTGTAGAGTGAGGGAGCTCTGATGCACCCCGTGGTACTTGGACCCCTCTGCACTTAGATACAATAACAAAGCAACATAGCAACCATGCTCCTTCACTTACAGGCATGTCATCACTAGTGCAGAAATCCCCCTTTACTGGTGTATTTTAGTATGTTTGGTGGCCAGAGGAACCAAGCTCAGAAGGCAAACACATACCAAGGAGTTTGAAACATGGTTTGGTTTTAATAAAATAACATCCTTTATCATATTAAATGCTAAATGGCTAAATTGAGCCTTTATGGCGTTAAACACAGTAACAGCTGTTGATGAGGAAGATGATTAAACCAACTAAAAGGCTGCTATTGATGTTAATTTGATGCATATGCCCTGAATGATTTAGGAATGTCACTTTTGCTTAGAAGGATATAATGGCATGCCGGTTTAATTGGGGTCAGTATCCCTTTAATTGACAGCAGTTAGCAAAGTGCCGCTCTCCTTCCAAACTTGTGTTGCCCATCTGTCAGGCTCCATCCAGACTGAGAAAGCACAACGTCACTCTGTGTGACATTTTACACCAGGGAGGGTGGCTCTGCACACTGCACCCTTCCAAGATTAGCATGCTACTCTGAGCTTTAGAGACGATGGTGGAAATAGCTCATCTCAATATGACAGGGGCTCTTTGTGTGTATATAATTGAGCAGACCTCTCACTGGTGTGTCTTGTTTTGAGGGGGCCACGCCCTCTGACTCCTGGCCTTTTATTAAGACCCTCCCAAATAGCTTGGCAGACACAAAGGTCAATATTATGTCTGCGTGGGTGAACAGTACAGTGCCATTACGGAACACATGATGCTCCCACCAGAATGTTTTCCCTGCCATGTTTGATTTATTTATGCTCAGTAGCTAGTACTGTATCTTCATGTAACAGCATTTCAAATGTGCATTTACAGGGTGTTACAAACATACAACATTACCACCACTAAGTGTGCTGTTTGTTGTCTATATGTTGTGAGTACCTTGCTCATGGACCTGTGGGCCTGCCTGATCCTGCCCTGGGTCATCTCCACACCTCCTATCAGCTGAAGGGTGTCTGCCACCTCAGCGCTCAAGTCGCCGAATGTAGACCTCTTCAGAGCGAGGGACGATCTCTGGATCTCCACACATCTCTGCAATGGTACACACAAAATCAAAATAACACCTGTTGCCCACAGCAGAGCTAGCCGCGCCCCCATTAGCAGGTGGAATCATTCCCTTGGCAATCACAAAATCTAATGGGGACGTTTCCATGGTGCTGCTCTCAGAGCGAGGGAGGTGTGGTTGGTGAAAATCGTCTGAGGATCTCAAAATTACGAGAGCAAAAACACAGAGATGGCTATGATACTCTAAATGCCCGGAGGACATCATTGTAGTGGGGCTGTTTGACTGCTGCTGCTGGTGCATGTTTTATTAATGTGTGTGTGTGTGTGTGTGTCTGTGTGTGTCTGTGTGTGTGTGTATGACCTCTTGCTGTCCATTGAGGAGGAGGAAGTGACAGAAGTCATCCTGGACAGTGAGAAAGGCTGCATCCTGCTGATCTACAGAGTTCTTGTATGCACTTAGACTCTGCTCAAAGTAGTGACCTGCAGAGTCTACGACAACATGGGAAAAACACACAAACAATACAATCTTCAATATTTCAATTACGGCAATAATTGAAGACCATATGATTTTGAAAAGATACACTTCCAAAGAGCCAATACACTATATGTAAGCTCAGTCCTATACAAGCCCTCCTAATATCCTCAATCTGAACCTCATGCTTCACCATGGAATTTAAATTTATCTTGACATAGTTGAGCTGGGAGATCACACAGTGACATGTGGTTGAACTTAGACTTGGGCTGCATAGTTGCCATGTCCTCAATAAAGCTATTATAATACCGTTTTCAAAAACATCATCTGGAAGGGCTTGACATATAGGAAGACAATGAGAGATTCAAATCCTAATTAACCCTCATACAGTGCTGGTTGTGCCTATAGCTCAGGCCTGTGTCTGTGAATAGACTCACCATTGTGGTGGGTCTCTGCTGCAGTAGAAAGGACTAGGGCCAGGCTGTGGGAGATATGAGCCCCATCCAGGCCCCCTGGGCTCTGACTCACAGCAATGGTATGAGCCTAGTAGAAACACCCACATGAAATAAGACAGCTCACTTATCACCAAATAAGAACTGCAGGAACATTATCTAACAACAAGGCTCAGCAGCCTCTCATACAGGTGTGTCTCATGTGTTTGTGTGTTGTGCGTATGTGTTGGTTTGTGGATGTGTAGGTCATATGTCCCTTGCCTTGGAGAGATGCTCTATGGCTTTGTCCAAACAGCCTTGGGCCTGTTCAATGGCTGCCATGTCCCTATAGACAGAGCAGGTCTCCTCTGGCTTCCCCCGGCCCTCCAGCAGTTGCAGAGACATCTCACACTGGCCTAAGGCCTCCGCGGGCCTCCCCTGTCTCTGATACACCCTACAGAACAGAAAAGGACATAGAAAGAGGCAGACAGTCAGAGACAGAGAGACAAAGATAAAGATAGTGGTAGTCCAGCCCACTACACGAGACAGTGGGGGTGGAGTAATGAGTAGAGAGACCGCCCTTCAAGTCGGGGATCCAACTTCAAACCCTTGTGTTGGAAAGCATCTGCCCTGCTGAAGTGCCCTTGAGCAAGACAGTGAATCCCTACCATCTGTAGTCACTGGTCTATAGCTGGCCCAGAATTTTGATCCGACTGTGGCAGGGGGCAGAGAATTTCCCAATGGGGATCGATAAAGTATCACATTATTAGCATTACTATGGTGATATAAGGAGAGGGAAAGAGTAATATTTTAACCCTTGTTTGATCAGGCAAGTTGTCTGAGACTACAATCTTATTTACAGCAGCATAGTTATCTGTATGTCTAGTACTGTGTTACTAGGAGTCTGTTCTACAGTGTTGAAGCTACTGCCTGGTGTCTAGCCAAACCCAGGCGCTGAGGAGTGAAGGCGTCGGCTGATGGCTGCCTTTGAAACCTGGTGCAGTGCAGACTATAATAGGGAAGGCTTGCACAAAGCCCTTTTAACTGTTTTTGGTTGCATCCTTTCACAAGTCTTTACGGTCTCCTCCGGGCCTGAAGGTCATGCTGCTCCTAACCCTCCTCATTATTCATACAGCCTCTCAGACTCTTGACAAACATGTCCTGCAGTGTGTTAAGCAACACCACTCAGCTCACAAGTCTCATTCCAGGATGTCTAAATTAGGTTTGCCCTTGCAGTCTCAACACAGTGGAAACCAGCTAAGCAGAGATGATGATCCATGCATGGTCTTTGATGAGGCAGGCATGGCTCAGAACTCTACATCTATGACAACAAATGATATATGCGGTTGCTGCCATTTGTGAGGCTTCACATGTTGTTCTAATGCATACGACATAACATATGCCTGTAGAAGAGACAGAATAGTCACTGTCACACTGTGCTATAAGGATGGTCTGAGAGAGAGAGAGAGAGAGAGAGAGAGAGAGAGAGAGAGAGAGAGAGAGAGAGAGAAAGAGATGGCTGCATTATCCTCTGCAAGGAGACTGGATCCATCAGGCCACTCTGCTAACAGCTTCAACTCCCTGCAGGATTCAAACCATCTAATGGGGTCTAAATTCAATTCAGCTCTCCAGTCAAGGGGAGGGCTGAATTTCTCAGAGGACACTATACTCACTTCTATACCATCACTAGCTACAATACTGCAGAGGAAACACCTTTTCACATATTAGTCTTTCCACATCCACACTGTACAGAATACAGATTGGGTCCATGCCTGGTTGTCTGGATACTGACACCGTTTGTTTACCTATGGAGTGCAGACTGCAGCCAAACTGTAACAACATATGCCGTTTGGTGAACGATTTTATCCAAAGTGTCTTACAGTACCATGAGTGTATTCATTTTTAATATGGGCAGCCCCCGTGGGAATCAAAACCTTGATAGTGCTCGACTCCCTGAGCTACAGGACCACATGGATTTGGGTATTCATGCTCAATAGTGAAATGTCAGTGGTAGAGAGTACAAAAACGTATGGTCCCTTTCTTTGAATTTTCCCATGAATACAAGATTATCCTAACATGCCTTGATGGAGAGTGGGAGGGCCCCACCCACCCCACTGCTGAGCAGCAGAGTTTTCATGGGACAGGCACTCCAGATCCTTTTAGGGCAGCAAGGACGGCTGCAGCAGAACTACATTCCGTTGTGCCCAGAGTGCTGCCTGTCTGCCTGCATGGTCAGACCTGGAGACAATACCCCTCTATCCTCTCATTCACTATGCATCCTTACACACTTCCTGGCAGTGGGGAATACGCCATATGCCACTGAAATCTACTCAGAGTCCACAGGGCAGGGAATTAATGTAATTAGGGATTTATAGATGTGTTGCCAAGCAAGCCACACGGCCCTCTTTAGTAAATGTTACCAGAACACTGTTGACGTAAGTTTGCTCTGGGCTTCGGCTCAGGGAAAATGATACAGTGAAGCCAACCCTGGAAACACTGAAGGGACAATAACATTACAGGCCTGCTCTGTGCAAAACTGTGTGGTTCTTTTAACTCAAGGCATTCTGACTGAGGATTTTTATTGTGTGCCTCAGGTAGGTTCAGATAACATCAGGTATCATCTGGACCCATGTCATGATCATGGATTAAGCCTGGTGCCACTCTAGTTTTGTACTCAGCGGAGAGGAGTACCAAGCCAACTGTTTAGTATTAGGCATGGCTATGCTGTGGCTCCATTCTGTGAAACCAGCCCATTTGCTATGCAGATGTTAAACAGGATGCGACAGTAAGGGGAACCGGGCCAAAAATTATCTCAACAGGACAAATTCTGGATATTATTAGTACAAAGTTGGTATCCAGAATTTGAAGTTCATGAAAAGGAGGATTGTGTAATCATGCAATGTTCCAAAAATATCTGTGGTTTAAATGATTCTACTAGACAGAATTTTATGAAATACTAAAATGAAAAGGTTGAACAGGCCTGTTTCTGAGTTTGTTGGTTACTTCAGGTGCGTTGGTTCAGTAGGAATTCATCAATAAATAGGACAAGAGTGACCCGCACACTGATTGAGTCGGGCACAAAAAGCCCTAATAAAATGTGTTAAACGAGTTAGCAGAATTGCAGAAAAACTCAATTTTCAATCCAACATGGTGCAAATATAATTTTTAACATGTTTTTGTTATATTTGCACCATGTTAGATTGAGAATTTTTTAATTCTGCTAACTCAGCTCCTCGACCTCCATTTTTTGAGGCCTTTTGTGCCCTACTCAATCAGTGTGCATGTTTAATTAAAATACATACAATCTGTAAACTGAAATGCAGATTTGCAAGAGCACTGTCTTTTTGGAAAAAAGACACAAAGGCAATAAATGCTTTGAGGCCCAAGTCTAAAAAGGTGGAGATGCATGACAAATATAAACCCAACAATAAATCTTTCTTGAAACCTTGAAGACAACATCCCGTTTGGCTGATGATAAGTACACACCTTGAGTATGAATCTGGAACTGAGTGGAATGTTTGGACCAGGATCTATAACAGGGTTGAGCTTACTTTATTGTTCCAGGCTTTGGTGGGAACATTCCCCTCCATCACAACAGTGTTGACTGACAGAGCTATAGAAGCATGCCAAATTCTTAGTCATCACCAAACAAAAGAGATTTAGCAAGCTTACACACCAGCCAGAGTCTGCACATTTTTTCAATTACGCATATCATGTCAACAAACTCTCAGCGATTCACACTGACCCAAGGTGGCATCATTTACAAATTCCTCACAGAGTAGCTCACCTCAGCAGCCGATAGGGCTTGTTCAGATGCTGCTTGAGCGTTGTTTGTCTTTACCGCACAACAATTTATTTTTTAAACTTTCACTTGGGTTTCTGCTTTCTTATCTTCAAATGCCTCTAAATACGTCACTGAAGGATGGCGTCCCCTGTTGAAACACCGCCGCCCCACTACTGTCTTGGCTTACCAAGTGACCTATTGGATTGAAAACTTTTTCCACTCTAAGATTAAGCAGAATTTTTTAAAGTATTGATCCAAATTCTGAGAGTATATGGTCACTTACCAAGACTTTTACATGGATTGTGAGGCTGTAAAATGTTTACAGCAAAATTGAAAGCTCAAGTTTAAAGCTCATTGCAGCTTATTCTATACAAAACGTTTTAGGTACACATACATAGATATTTTTGAGTATATTTATATAGATCCTATATAGATTCTTTAGAGTAGGACTTGCTCAAAATAATCTATTTGCAACTTTCAGTTTCCACTCCAACTCAGAAAATACAGAATCATGGAACATCAAGTGTTTATGTGCAATGCAAGTATAAACAAACTATTTACAGGCGCAAAATATATTCAAAACTAATTTTTGGTGTCACAAAGTATCACAATGAACATAAATAAAGGCATTAATGGGGTGATCTCAACACAGGTAGGACTATATTCCAATTCTACGATGTGCATGCCATTAAATTCACCCACAGTGAATACCATTATCTTTACAACCTATGACAAGTAGTATATTGTATGTTGCCAATACAGCTCCCCATACAGGCTATCAGTTTCTCCTGCAGTGTTAATGTTTGTGGTTTGCGTTTCCACCATGATTCTCTGGTTCTTTCATCTTTCCCTGAGCCAGTATTGCCCTTGGGACTTCTCTTGTCAATATCACCATTAGGTTGCAAACATACTATAAAACGGTGGAAACAAATCAATAAGATGTCAACTGTATTGGATATAAGGTAAACAAAATGATCGATGCTTCCTCTGTAGAGTGAACCAGGGGGAGAAGAACAGACATAATGAAGGGCGGAGGCAGAGATAAAGATATAGACGGAAAAGAGAGAAAGAAAAAGACAGAAAGCAGAGAAAGAGAAAAGAGAGAGTTAGAAATGCTTATGAAGAGGAATGTTAGTGTGCCTCTGCTCCGGCAATGGCTGGATGAGTGGGACATGCAGAAACCCCACCCAGCAAGTCTGCAGCCACACACCACAAAACACTTACCGCTCTGCTGAGTGGACTGGACAATAACACAGGGGGAAATGCTTGTAATGTTTCACCATTAAGAATGACGGCATTTCATAATCACAACGAAACTTCAGCTAAAATAGTCCATGAAAGATGTGAAGTTAGAGCCAATGTAATATGTTAAAGGGTTGGTTTTGTACAAATTTACTGGAAACTATCGCCATCTTGTGGTCAAACTTAAAACTAACATCAGACGCACCCTCTCAGATTTTGCATGGGTGATTATGCTGAGCCTGCCAGAAAACATACATTTAAATTAGTTATAACTATCAATGTAAATGTAACATGCCCCAGCCTACACTCTGAATCCCCCACTGGAAAGACCTGACCCGACCTGTCATTTTTTAGTGTTTGGGATGGTGCCAAGTTATTTAGTCTCTCAGCTTGAACATGACACTGGAGGCGTCAGAGGAAATAAATAGAGCAAATCATCTGATTACCAGACAGCACTGCTACTCAAAGCACTGTCTGCCATTACATACTATAAGCTGCACTGAAAACATTTGATGAATTTTCAGGTTTGACTGAAAATCTATGTTGGAAAAACAATTACTTTCCAAATATATACTGTATCTTTAACACAACAAATGTTTTTCACTACTGGACCTGGATAGAGAAGTGGATATTTCCAGCTCAGTCTTCTTCTTCTCTTCATGGTTGATGCCGCCCTGTTGATGAAGCTCCTCCTGTATTTGTTCTGCCTTCAGGTAGGAGGACTCTGCTTCCTCAAGAGTCGGAAGAGTCAAGGGCATTTTCTATAGTCATTAAATACAACCCTGTTCATTCCGTTTTTGAGTGAATGTTATTTCTGTACGCATTTAATTCCACACCTTTATACTCCAGTCATATCACCTTTATACTCAAGTCATATCGCTGTGATTTAACACCATGATACGACTCCTCTCCCAAAAGGATATTGTGCTGTCAGCAGTGCAGCGCCTCCCTGTGTGAGATGTATGCTCAGAGACATGTGAGGACCTGGAGCCTTTCGTCTCTGCTGGAGGAGAGCGGGGAGCAGAAGGGCAGCAGCTCCCTGGCCAGTGAGGAGTGCTGCTGGGCCTGCAGTCCCCAGCCTGGAGGAACAATCACCCGCCTCTGAGTTTGAATTTAACTGTCCGTAGACTTTAAATCTGAACATCAGCTTAACATTCATGTTCTGCACAAATAACAATCCTTTCATTAGCTGGTATTTACCGGGGAGGGGACAAAATAACAGAAACACCACATGAAAAATGACTAACTTTGAAGTGACAGAGGTGTGACCAAGTTCACTTTGTTCGAGACCCAAGTAAGTCTCAAGTCAAGACCCAAGTCTAAATGTAGATTACCAAGTCAATTCCATGTCATTAATGTCAAGTATCAAGTCTAACAGTAGAACACCAAGTCAAGTCAGAACAAATCAAGAGTCCAGTATCAATTTAAAATCTTAAAGAAAACAAAATATCTAGCACTTTTCAATGCAATATTGTTTTTAAGAGTATAAAAAATTGGTGAGAGCATCATGAGTTTGATTTTTATAATCAGTTTCAACTCAATAAATTAAATCATTTCATACAAATTCAGAAACATTCTGAAAAGATTTGTCTGGTGGAATAAATCTCATAACTTTTGATCTAAGTCATTTATACAAGATCTTTTGTCAAGACTTTAGAAACCTTTTCAAGTCATCAAAGTACAAGTCAAAGTCAAGTCCCAAGTCACCGGAACCCAAGTCAAGTCCGGTCTCACTCTCAAGTATTTTCTTCATACATCAAGTCAAGTCTCAAGCAATTAAAATTGTGACTTGAGTCTGACTCGAGTCCAAGTCCTATGACTCGAGTCTCCACCTCTGCTAAATCACAATTACAAATACAGCTACACTCCCAATCAATTGTAAATGCATTTTTGAAGCAACATGAAGCAACTAACAGAGGTACAAAGAGGCCAAATTGTAGGTGTCTGAATTGCAGGCGCATCAGTCACAAAAACTGCAAAATGCTTTGTATCTCTGACCTGAATGAGTTTCTAGAAAATCAATTTCATAATCTACAGTTAGGATTTGTTTTTTTCTCACAGCATCTTACCTTTAAACTGGAGGTATGCCTTAGCCAGTCTGGCATGTGCCTGGGCTAGTTTCAGATGTCCGTCTCCATATACCAGCCTAGTCAGGGCCACACAGCGCACCAGGTCCTGGATGCAGGCATCAAACTGTGGAGAAATGTCTATACACGTTAGAGTTGGGGGCTTAGGCTAGAAAAATTAATACCACATCTTAGAAACTTGCTTGCTTAAATCATTCTTGGGGATGCTTTTACACAGTCTTTTATTTCTACTTTTACATTGTTTTTATGTATCGTTTTAATTGTTCTTTTATTTCCATTTATTTCTACATATTTCTTACATGTGCATGCATGTCTGTACATCACTGTAGCTGCAAAACTAGTAATAATGAATGTCATATTACTTTGTCAAAACATCTAACCTATACCTACCTGTTGGCTGTCTGCCAGGGTTTGGGCTCGGCTGTCAAAGTGTTTGAGCTTTTCCTCGGGAGGCATTATAACAGACTCCTTCCTAGTGTATCCAGTTTGTGAAGGACTCACAGGAGATGCACCTGTGGCCCCACTGGTGCTTCCTGAGCTTTCAGTGGATCTACAAGAACGAACAGTAGTACAGTTATTATCATCATCATCACCTCCCACCACCACTTTAAGCTTCATTTCTTTTTCTGAATCTAGTCTAACAAGGTAGCTAGGTCTATATTCATTCTTGAAAAGCTGGACCTGCAGATGGAGAAACATTTTGAAAATATTTTGCTACTTTTTTTTTTCCTGCATCGACAACTAAGTTACTCCAGCCAGCTACACTAATAAACAAAAGCACACTTTACATCATCAATATTTTAACTCCACATATTTAATCCTTACATGCTGGAGTCAATTAATAGCCCGTGAGAAAGAAAATGTGCTGACTTTCTGTTTGAAAGTACAAGGATTGCAGTGGGGATGCTTGGACTGGATACTGGATCACTGTTTAAAAAAATCGTCTGTAAGAAGAAGCACTTACGATTCATTAAGATCGGAGGATATGGGTCGTGTTTTTTTCAATGTGTGATCATCATCCATTTTTCCAGTCCACCAGTGGGATCAACAACATCCCGGGCCGTCTCACGTTTGTTTTCTTTTCCCGAGTTTCCGTGGATACACGACGCGTAACGTTAGCTAGCATAACGTAACGTTAACCAACTGATCCTCCTCAGTCAGAACAGAAATTAGTACCTGTCCTTTCATTTGGAGAAACGACTGGTCTTAAAACTTCCACAAAACAACACCTGATGGTGATGGGCTATATCTTCCAGAGAGTAAGTATATGTGTGATACTTAAGTAGACAACCCAGTCCTAAAGGCACGTCGGTAACGTACAGTGAAAGGTGGCTTGTTTGTAACGTAGGGTGCATTCAAGAATCACGCCGTTCTTAAATAATCCGCAACGGTTTTATAGATTACTCGCCACTACAGATTTTCCACAATTGTCGATGTTATTTTCATCCAGTTTTACTATGGGATAACTCGACAATACTTGTCACAACAAATGTTCTAATCAAATGGAGAAATCTACTGTATGAAATCCGATAGAAGCTCAAAATAGGCTTCACGGTCACGCTTATGTAGACTTAGGTAGACCCTGACTAGTGTTTAAAATACAGCCAGCCTTTATTTTATATTTTATATTTTATATATTTACCATGTAATTGTATAGTAAGGGGAAAAAATAAAGTTTACACTTTTTCTGACTCATCCACTAGCAATGTCATTGCTTCAAGAAACAGTGAGGAATAGAAGGCTCTTCTGTGATTTCTACAACCCTTCAGCGTAGCGAGAGCATGCAATCGGTGTTGATGTATTTATGAATGCGCATGCGTTTGTTTTACTCAAAATCAGTCAAAATATCCTTAAAAGAATTTAAACAAAGGAAGAAAAAGAAGAAGAAGAGTGTGGTAAGGTCAAGGGGAAATTGCTGTCCTCACTACTTAACTGGTTACTGAATTGATTGATCACTGATCTTTATGGATTCATTTGTTTTTGGTCAATTATCCTAGGGTGCTTGAGGTTATCATTTTATGAGAGATCTTAACATAAAAAGACTGAATAAATAAATAAAAAATTGGCAACCTTTTATTTATTTTGTTGCGTCAGTATATCACACGCACAATAATAAGGTACAATTTGTGATTTATGACAGACTAACATTATTATTTCAAACAAACACTTCAATCAGCTTACCTTGCCCTTGACATCAAACCAATCAAATCATGCTTTTCTAATCACATGCACCCTCTGCTAGTAGAGACTAGTAACCAATCTTTTATTAAACCAGGAAATAAGGTCAAAGCTGATGTCCCAGAATACTTGAATTCTCCCAATGTCATCCCTTTTCTTTTCCCTGCTTCTGTCTGATGAAGCAGAAATGACATACAAATCTAAACTGTAACCTTAAAAAAAAAAAAGCCAGCTAAAATTGAGTTTCTCATAATCTCATCTATCATTTAGTCTATAGAGATGTAAAAACGAAATCATCTCCAAAACATGTTTTGGACAGGTGAGTTGTAATGCTCTGATAGCTCCAGAAGATGTCAGTGTAGTAACACAAAAATACCAGTTCCAAGCGAGTTGTTACATACAGAGGGTCTTATGGTTGTGATTGTGGCAAGTCTGGTGTCCCTCGTGATGGCTGGGCCGTTCGGGGCATGCGCACTTCAAAATGCTAAACTGGCAATATGCAGAAACCACTGGGCAATGCATGGTGCTGCAGCCCAAAAACTTTACTCATCTTTTTCACTGTTTGGTGAGGATCCCTGAGTGTTTTACATTTCCCCCCTAAAAATCTCATCCACAGAAAGATTAAGCAAGCGAGTGATAATCTGCTCCTCTGATCCAGGTTCACTTTCTCTAAAAAAGCCCCAACCTTGTACTTTTTTAAATCTGTCATTTAGGCTATTTAACATTTGTCCTCATAATGAGTTCTGTCAATTCATTTAAAAATCTAAGAATATTATTAAAGTGACTGGTTTACATTTCACATTGTAGGCACTTTGCAAATGCTCTTATCCAGGACAACTTATAATAAGTAAAGGGGTTTCTTAATCATTTGTTAATGTTAGGATTAAGAATTTGGCTTTTGAGTGATCCAGAATTAGGCCTATTCACATACATTATGTGCTAGTAAAGTCTAGGAAATGACAGGCACAATTTAGCAGACCTCTCACAATGTTATCTATGCAAAATGGTAAGAATTACTCGTTATATAATGGTAGCAAAGTATATTATAAGGACTACTATATCTGCATTGGCCATACATGTGTATCTGTAGCTAATCATCAAAGACCTCAAAGACCAGTCATTCTCTGCATCCTCATTGGTTAACACATTTCAAGGTTAGAGATTTAATCCAGGGCTGAGCAACAGTGACCTTAAAGTTATTCAAAGTCAATTACTAACGACTCATTAGTTATAATGGGTGGAAGTTAAATGGACTGAACTTAAAACCTTGGAATTGTCACTATGGTGCACAGGATGAGTGTCACCAGTTAGATGGAGCAACAGTAGACAATGGACCTGGTTCCACTATTGAGGTTTTGATGTAAAACGGCTAATTTCTCTGAAACTACACTACCAGATATAAAAAATATTTTGATTCATTTTCATTCTGTTTTCAGTCCAAATCCCCAGTCAATAAAACTGATTAACGCAGAACATAGCCTGGATCTCTCCTCACCCCCATCTCCCACACAAACACAGTATCTTGCTTTCCTCTCTATTAAGTTATTCATACTGACTGAACGTCAGTAGTCTATGATGCATTTTTTCAGGCTTGCAGCGTGTGTATAATGTGTTATTTAATGGACTGATCTGGCCTATAAGGTATGTTTTTTATGCCATGATGATGTGTATTGATCCAATGCTGCTGTTTGTATTTATGGCTTGTTTTTATGTCGTTGCTGCTGCAGCTTTGATGTCCAAGACAAATTTACCTGCAGGGATAATAAAGTTTATCTTATTTTATCTTACCTTATCTTATCTTATCTTATCTTATCTTATCTTATCTGACAAGGAGTTTACAATTCAATTCGATGCTGTAAAATGTTTATATAGGCTACTTTTACATTGTAAATTTTGGAGTAGACACAATCTGTATGTAGGTGGGATCTTAGAGAATATTTTTTATGTCATTGGCGAGACTTTTCAGAATCAAGACAAAAATGTTTTTTATCCCTCAAGACATTTCAATGAACCACATTTTCCCTCTGAAAAGAGATTCCTCAGATAAAAAAAAATATATTATTAGAGCTGTACCCAACCAAGAGCCCTTAAAAAATATTATTTTTTTAAGTGGTCTACGATCTATTCATTGCCTTGTCAGCAGAAAGACTGAAGATAAGGAATACCTGTGTACCATGTATCATTCCTTACTTTCAGACGACATGAATGCTATATGCCAATAGAGAGAGGAGGAAATGTACATTTCCTTATGAAAATATCCTTTCTTACATCAGTGCCCAAAATCCATGCCAAACAAACAAGAAGTAACGTCTCTGTGGCTGCTTTGAGAAATTGGTCTCCGGAGACAGCTTTCTAGGTTAATTTATTCTGTATCGGGCTGGCAGTATGTGTACTGTCACCGGTTTTAAACTTTGGGCAGGGCGCACTTTGTGTGCAAGACTGCCTAAGATAACTTCTTATGGCTCCTTGGGGTGGCTGCTGCCGGTTGATTCTGGCAGGCCTTGAGACAACCCGTTTATTTGTTTGTTTGTCCCGTGAGTTTCTGGCTGGCCGTTCAGGGCTCTGTTTGGCCCCGGTCCCTGTTGGGCTTCTATTTCTGAAACCCAAGTGGCTCTTAATGAAGCTGGTAGGGTTGGCATGGGCCCTCAGCAAACCCAGGCCTGATCAGACCCTTCTTCTTCTGCCTTGGCAGCCACACTCCATTTGCTCTCTCTGGCTTCCTAATTTAGTAACGGTGGGTAAAAATATGCGCTAACGAACAAGGTCTGGTATGTCAGGCTGGCGTCCAGGGAAGAGGGAGAGGGGGGAGAGAGGAGGGTGCTGTTTTCACAGCAGGCACCCAGTGACAGGAGTAGAGTCACTCAGACCTCTCTTACATCTGTGTGTGTGTATGTATGTGTGTACGTGTGTGTATGTGTAGACATTCAAGGGAGTGTGTGTGGGGGTGGAGGGTCCGGGGGTGAGCACTTAAAATTTCTCACCCTTGCCAAACTCCATTCAAGCTCTTCTAATCATTCTTCTCTTGTACTCCAACCCGGCTGAGAGTCTGCAGTGCAAACCTATAGCGTACAGTGCAGATGTGTGGAAGTCCACTGCAATAGAATTCTGCTCAAGGCTTGTGTTGTGATGTTGCAGCAGTGAGTCATCTGGGACCCCAAGGCTAATGGGATTAAGAGTTAAAACACTGAAAAAGAGTTGGAAAAAATAGGTTACTATCAAGTGGTACTTTATACCATCTACAGCAGCCTTTTCTCTGGAGACCCACAATCTTACCTGCAATTTTCTGAGTAGTTGTATAGGTTAATTTGTTCTTTATTAGTATTTTTTCCATCACAAGTTATGTCATAGGGGTTTATAAAGGATATGACCATATGATGTATCCAGCACATTCTTAAAAAACCCTTCAGCCATTGAAGTTGTGAATTTCTTAATCTTAGATCTTAATCTTGAGGTGAGCCATTTTAATCTTCCTGCAACCACCAAAGTATGCCTTCCCTGACTTTGTAAAACCCTTATCTATGACAATTAACTAAACATTTTGAATTTCATGCATATGTTTTTGCGTTGATGCTTTTGTACTAGTGCTACTTAGTACCTATGGGGGTTCCTAGGTCCTGTAGGGGAACCCCTTTATATGTAAGGT
The DNA here is from genome assembly GCF_048128805.1 of Centroberyx gerrardi. Taxonomy (NCBI): domain Eukaryota; kingdom Metazoa; phylum Chordata; class Actinopteri; order Beryciformes; family Berycidae; genus Centroberyx; species Centroberyx gerrardi. Next base: position 16,467,968 of record NC_136000.1, on the reverse strand, counting down.
AACTCTCTTTCAGAGGTTCCTGATATAACCCTATATGCACAGGTTTACCTAGAAGCCATTGGTGCCTCATTCATCCCCCAGAATCTCAAAGTAATTGATTTTCCATGGACTGGAACTTGAAGTAATTAACTAAACTCAGAACCTTAGGGGTCACCATTTTGGTGAGAGACACAGGCAGTGGTGAAGTGGTGCCAGTACATTTTCTAATATTTCTACAATGGTTCTGTTAAAGGGTAACTTCGGCATTTTTCAACCTGGACCCTATTTCCCCATCTTTTTGTGTCTAAGTGACTAAAGGGGACAACAATTTTTTAAATTGGTCCAGTATTGAGCGAGATCGCTTCAGCCAGCAGAGAGAACAGAGAAATGAAACGTTTTTCTTTACCTTTCGCTTGATCCGGTCTGTATGTAACTTCCTGCAACAACTCAACTCTCGCAAGACTTGAGCGAGACTTGATTACACACAGACCGGATCAAGCGAAAGGTAAAGCAAAACGTTTCATTTCTCTGTAGGGTCCTTTCCATAATGTTGTCAGACACTTATAATAACAATCTGAGCCTGTCAGTGGCAAAAACAAGCACTTTTAGTGGACGTACATTGACGGTTCACATTTGCCCTGTTGGATTACATTGCAGCTCGTTTCGCAGCTGCCGGCGATGCGATCTCGCTCAGTACTGGACCAATTTCAAAAATTGTTGTCCCCTTTAGTCACTTAGACACAAAAAGATGGGGAAATAGGGTCCAGGTTGAAAAATACCGAAGTTACCCTTTAAATACTTGATTCTAAATTGATTTTGTTGTCATAAAATGTGAAGCCTGCTTTGAAGTAATGCCCAAGTGTGATCACCATTGATCAAAATTAATAATGCAATATGTGGATGACAAGAGCTTTCAATTTGTTGTTTTGTTGCTGTAGAAGTTCCACAGCCTCACCAGTTATCCTGTGCTTGCAATTACACCATTTTCATCTGTCAAGACACCCAACCATAGAAATCTGCCTTCAAGCACTTTAGCACTTGCCCTTCCTGTTCACAGTTCAAGAGGCTCATGGCAACCTTGTCAACTTCACTTGCACACCCCAAAGCTCCAAATGAAAACAGAAAACCCCTCTAGTCTGTTGGAAGGTAGCAGCAGCAGAAGCACTCAGAGAATTTGCAGACAGGATAACGGCTGCCAGCCGTGCCGTCATAGTTTCATAAATTCACTGGAAAGTAAAAAAAAAACAACTTAAGAGTCAAAATGATTAGAGTCATGAAACCTGCGTCCTGCGTCCGATCGCACAGGGAGTCTTGGTGAATTCCCTTAAGGTGTTGGCTTTACACTTTTAGGTGCTCATGTGTGTGTGTGTGTGTGTGTGTGTGTGTGTAAGTGTAAGAGTGCATGTGTGTTTGTGTTTGTCTTTGTGGTTGTGCTCTGAACTCTTGCCACGCAACCACCCAGTCACAGACATGCTAGCTGTCGAGCCACACTGTCCCCAGCTTGTGCAAAATACCAAGGAACAATCCTGTAGGCTTTCAGTATGATTCACATAACTGGAACAGCTTTGATAGAAAGACCGTCTTTATTGAGCTGACTCAAGATGAAAAGAACCACACAGCACCATGCAAGATTTTT